>NC_080539.1:277931540-278231540 GCF_028640845.1 Ahaetulla prasina | reverse complement strand
TATCAACCCTAGGGAATGAGGAGAGGTAGACAGTTGCATCATTATTAAATAATATTAAGTCAAGTTACAGACTAAGATAGGTAGGTCTATATCTATTATAAATCTGCAGGTTAAAACATGGGGCTGAAAAGGAAGGAAAATGGGGTTCTCTAGAAATGGCATATATAGCAGTGAGCGTAATTCCCTAGAAATGTGCAGACTGAAAGCAAAAAATGAACGTCCTAAAATATTCTTTAACATGGAATTTCCTCCACAGTGTGAGAAACTTCTCTAACGCAAATGATGGGAGAGGGGACTTTGTTTTGATACTGGTATTCTTCTTCATTACCCTTTTACAAACATGAACTGGATAATAACGGAATCTGGTAGTATACTATAACACACTGTCAGAATTTCTGGTTTGAAAGTACCTGTTCACTTGGTAGATTTGTAATGTATGAATTTTTATATTGTGCTTTCAAAAAATGGGAGGTACTGTACATGTTTCTTGATGTTTTTTGCTTACAAGTACATCACAAAATGTGAATGAAAAGGAAAACTGAAGATTTGCCTGATCCAGAGATGATCAATTTGCTGCCTCAAAGATTCTGTCATTGTTGTGTTTTTGTTGTTATGATTGTTTATACTGGATTTGGTATTTTTATCCACATATTGAATCCTTCCCATGGGATAGGCAGATCTTATTATTTGATGTTATTGTTTGATAGTGCCAAAGATATTATCCCAGGATATAAGTTGTTCCAAGTAAAGCTGATTTTTTCAATTGATTGATGATGATTTTGTCAGTGCTGTGATATTGTTCCAGCAGTGCCCTAATTGTTTGGGATTGCACCCAAGGAGCCTGTAACTATTGATATTATCTTTACTTTATTTTGCCACAGTCATTCTACTTCTATTTGTGGTCTTTGTATATTGTGATTTTCTCCAGTTCTTTCTTTTCTATTCTGCAGTCTCCAGGCTATTATTATTATTATTATTATTATTATTAATCCAGCAATTCTCAAGTTAAAAGTATCTATACAATTTCAAACAGATAGTTCCCTGATGGTCAGACTAAATGAGATTTTAGAGGTCTTGAACCAGATTTAACTGTTTAAAAGAAAACCAGCCATTTTTTGGGGGTGGTGCAATTTAAGTGAGGGGAAAGGGCTAGGGGGAAAAAGGAAGTGTTTCCATAGAGATGAAAGGAGGCTGATAACAAAAGAAAAACAAAAACCCAAACTGAAGTGGGACTATAGGATGAGAAATGACCAAGTCGCTTAATGTCAGTAAAAGAGGTTGTTGCAGTCTTATGCAAATCATGAGGCAGTGATGCAGAAAGTCCGCAGAAAATGGGTTGACCCATTCTTAGATTCCTAAATAAATGAGCATGAAATGTTTTCCCTCTGTCCTTACCACACCAGGAGCTTGCCATAATTAGTCTCCCTCTGCAACAGAAAGAAAACTACAATCTCTGTGGTCCTTGTAATGATCTTTTTGGATCACTGGATATATTTTTACCATGAAATCCTATGAATACATCCCCAGAAGTAGAATTCCTTAAGATCAATAGGACATTTCTAGACAATTACAGTATGGGGTTCGCAGTCTAAATTTGGTACACAATGCAGGATACAATATGCGTTGGTCACTGGGTTGGTCTCCTGGTGACCAGCCCAGATTGGATACTGCAACATTATCCAGGGACATAGATTTGCCTTCATTCATGATAAGTTATGATTAATATTTATATACATTTATATTCTCCCTTTCCTCCAGCATGGTCTACGTGACAGCCCTTTCAGCTTTTCCCTGCTCAATTTTATTTGTAATTCAGAGAACTGGCTTAGTGTATACAAACTAAGTACCAAGAAAATATAATTAGGGTTCAAGCAGAAAAATAGGCAACAGCTTCATCTTGTTATCAGTTGATTATTTGTCTCCTGGATGAGATGGGCTATTCTAATCAGGAAGAAATAAGCTATTCTATGGATGCCTACATTTCCTTGGAATTAAGGAATATTTCATTGTATTCAGAGGAATTTTTTTTCCCAGGCTACCATTTGTGTTTGTTTGTTCTTTGTTGTATTCTAACCCAATGTACAGTATATGTTTCCTAAAGACCTCACCGAATTGGACACCACATTTTGAATGAATGGTAGGCAGTGCAGAACAAACTGTATCAAGTTGAGAATAAAATATTTGGTTAAGATAAAGTATGTCTTATTAATAGTAGTACTTGTATTAAATTTACCTACTTAGAAAAAAGACAATCTCAGATGGACCAAGAAGTCATTAAAAAAAATTAAAAAATTATTTCAACTCTTTCCAATTTCAGCAGCTTTTGGAAAGTATATGGAAATCCTTGTAGCTTAAGCTACTAAGTGAATTAATAAGGAGGTATTTTTATATTATATCTAGTATCTGGAATTTCTATTTTCAGATCTAATTATCCTTTCAAATTTAATTAGTTAAATATTGACATAGCTTGTGTTATGATTTTTAATTTGGAAACTAAAGGTGGAAAAAAATGAAGTTGAAAAGCTGCTTCTTTCTTACTGTTTGTCTGTCTTATCTTATAAGTAAGAATCAAATGATTCAAACATAAACACTAAGACACACAGAAAGAGCTTTATTTAATTCAATGCAGAGATGACTCATGCTCTCCACAGACCCATTCAATTGGAAAAGACAGCTAAGATTTGGTAATTTGGTCCAGGAATCAATATTTACAAATTGACAGGCTATGTTACATTTCTGAGTTCTATGTATATTCTGTATAAAAATGCATGTCTATCACATAGGCACCTTCATGGCTGCGGACTATGTCATATGAACTCAGGTTAATTGTCTGAAAAAGACTACGAACCTTGTTTTGGTTTGATAAACTGTCAATTGTTAAGCAAGATTATTCTGAAATCTGTAGTTTTGTGCATTTGAGCGAAGGGGCTTTTGAAGAATTTGAGGGTTTAATAATTAAAGTCCTTGCCATCCTCGTCTCTTCTCACAATTCTTATTCTGTTCTGATCAGAAAATTTCATTAGTGTTTCATTCTCTTCTTTTCCGTTGAAGCACTGTCTTGTGCTGATTAGCAGTACTTTACACATCCTATCACTTGACTGTTTGACAAGCAGTGTGAGTGAACTAAATTGTGAGGAATTAAAATTTCTGACAATTCCCATTACTTCTAAATTGCTGATAAATTAAAGCATATTTACTTCTACAAATATTAAAGGTTGTTTAAAATTTAAACTGACTTTATTTTATCAGGATGTTCTGCCATGTGCTAATTCAAAATGACTACACCGCCTTATTTGAATAAATTACCAAGTCATATTCCAAAGGACAAAGACATTTCCTTCAGGCAGAAAGGATTTTTTTTACTGTTTGTATCAGTAATAAAAAAAAAATCATAACAGCAGACACATTGATGACTATTTCAGGACAGAAGACAGATAACTTGTTTATTTCTCTAACCTGAATAGAATAATGGTTCCAGTTATTAGTATATGTCTGATATTTTCAATATTTATGCTCTGTGAACCAGGATCTCTTGGCTCTGTCTATGATATTAAGTGGAAGGAAATCATGTAGTCCAACAGGAGTAGCTGAAGCAGTTCAGGAGGTCAGATACTTTGTTGAATGCCTTATCCAAGGGTGGAAATACAACTCTTTGACTTCTCTTGATGGTGACTTTGTTGCCCAAACTTACTGATCAGCCCTTAACATCTAACCCTAGCTAACACATTTTAAAATAATGAATTATCACCACCAGAAGATATAGGGCTAATGTGAGATCTTATAAGTGAAGGGATAAAGCACAAAACCCATTGAGTCTTTGTAAGGATTAAATTCAAACCACTTGCAGAGGTTTAACCTTTGGAAAGTTGCTCATACAGAATGGTACTACTAAGGCTAGATGACCAGGCATACAGCTATAGCTTCCAAAGTTTAGGGAGCTTGAAATAAAATCATTCATGCTCCTTTCCCTCTTTGCAGACAGGGAGGGTAGATGAGAGGGAGGGACACCGGGAAGGAGGAGTTGGTCAAAAAAAGCTAGAGATAATAGGGACAAATTTAAGATGCCCTCCAGATGGCAGCTCCTGTTCAACCCTGGCAGTGCCACTGCTCATGGATTGGTAAAATAGATTCCAAGCTATTCTATACTGATTTTTCTTTTTTGTCAGCAACTCAGTTTTTCGCATCCAATGTTACCCCCTATCCTAAATCACAGGATTTCACAGTGAAAATATTTACAGACCCCTCGCATCCTGGACATAAACTGTTTCAACTCCTACCCTCAAAACGACGCTATAGAGCACTGCACACCAGAACAACTAGACACAAGAACAGTTTTTTCCCGAAGGCCATCACTCTGCTAAACAAATAATTCCATCAACACTGTCAAACTATTTACTGAATCTGCACTACTATTAATCTTCTCATAGTTCCCATCACCAATCTCTTTCCATTTATGACTGTATGACTATAACTTGTTGCTGGCAATCCTTATGATTTATATTGATATATTGACCATCAATTGTGTTGTAAATGTTGTACCTTGATGAAGGTATCTTTTCTTTTATGTACACTGAGAGCATATGCACCAAGACAAATTCCTTGTGTGTCCAATCACACTTGGCCAATAAAAAATTCTATTCTATTCTATTCTATTTCCTCCCTTGTGTATCCCTGTTTACATCTGGAATGGATGCTGAAGTTTTTGTATTGGAGTCAACATATCCCAAGAATAACCATGCAACCATTGAAAGCCAATTAACGAAGGAAAGTTTGCAAGTAGATTGTGCTCGAAAAGACAATTTATCAGCCATTCTGATGTTGCATCACCCAGTCCTACATGCTGGCTTTTCAGGAAAGGAAAGCTAGAGGCAGCCTGTTTTGTGAATTACTCAGAACTCCTATGTAGGTTGCTGATGTCAAACTGTGAATTGAAGAAGCCCAATTTTAGGCCCAGAACACAGATAGCAAACTCAAGTAGAAGTCCTGCAAACAATTACTGGCTTAGAGTTCAAAAGATGAAAAACATTAGGCAAAACACTCTGGTCAATTTGTATATTGTCACAAACACCCCAAATATTTCTGCCTGCAGCTATAACAGGGTGTGCTTGTTCAGTAATCCCTGTTAAGTACATATACAGTATGCCATGGGTTTACATATGAAAGACACCAACTCCAAATCAAGAATATGTTGTGATTAGCTATACTTTGTGAAGTTGAATGGAACATCGTTTTCAACCTCTCCTCCCACATCCCCAACTAGGTGTGCTTTAGAGTGGGTACAATTATGTATATATTAGTGTGGGATTATGATGAAATTTAAGGTTTAGAATTTGTAAGTTAGCATGTAGAATCAAAGTGTGCTAATTGCTATACTGTGCGCCATTTGCTTAATTTACTTTTGTGCAATATTTATGATTCTTGTATAAAGTTCTCAGTAAAAAAATTTTTTTTCTACATTACAATCACTCTGAGAAGGAACTGAGAAGTGGTAGACCTTAACCTCACAGGTTATCACTAAATCCCACATGAACATTGTATAGTTGTATCATGAAGTCACCATATATTGAGTTTGACTTGAGTGATCCTTGATCCCAATGTCCTGACCTGTTGTGAACACTTTGATTTAATCAATTAATTTATTTTCAAAATTATGCATTTTCTGTCTTCTGGATAGATTCCCAACTGTGAGTCTAAGCACTATGTATAGACAAAATAAAAAGTAGTGAATTGTGCGAAAACGCTGTTACCTTAAGCTTGGTAGCTGCACCTAATTATACACATAAAAGGATATTCTCTATAGCTATTTGGCTTCCAATTCAATCATTTCTCTCTCTCTCTCTCAATCTCTCTTTGAATTTCACCGTTGTTCAGCAAGCTTCATTTGAGATTCCAAAAACAAATGACTAGTTGCTTACTATTACTGCTTCTCTCAGATTCCTTTATAACACAAATATACTATGAATGAATGAATGCAAACAAGCTTTTCTGCTTCAGCTTCACTGCCTTAAAAAACATACATGTATGATTTCTATGATCTGCATTTGTTTAGATTTGTCAACCATATTACAAATGCTAACAAGAGAAAAAAAAACACAGCATAGATCTGAATGTGTGCAAATAAAAGTAAAGGCAATACAGTAAGGAAAAGTTCTGATATTAAACAGGTTTTGAAATTAGATTTTCAAATATATAAAATGTTTAAAAATTTGCACTGTTTGGGTTAAAAGAATTTTTTTATCATTAATTTTGTAAAGAGTGCAAAAAAAAATCTTAATGTAAGACTTGATGGGAAGTTCTTAAAGATTATATAATGTTGCTGATGGCTTTTTTGTCACTGTTACTTGGAACCGTAACATTGGAACTTGTTCCAGATGTTTTTGTCAGAATCCATGTACTACCCTTAGCAAATAGCTATGAAATAAGGGATGCAGTGGCTCAGTGGCTAAGACACTGAGCTTGTAGATCAAAAGTTCAGCGGTTCGAATAACTAGTGCCACATAACGGGGTGAGCTCCAGTTACTTGTTCCAGCTTCTGCCAACCTAGCAGTTTGAAAGCACGTAACAAATGCAAGTAGAAAAATAGGGACCTCCTTTGGTGGGAAGGTAACAGCGTTCTGTGCACCTTTGGCATTTAGTCATGCCAGCCACATGACCATGGAGACGTCTTTGGACAGCGCTGGCTCTTCGGCTTTGAAACGGAGATGAGCACCACCCCTAGAGTCGGGAATGACTAGCACATATGTGCGAGGGGAACCTTTACTTTTAAGCATACCAATTTACAGTTTTCCCTAGAGGAGGATGTTGTGGAGCCAGTCCAACATTTGCATAGTGCAAGAGTTATTTCTTATATTGATAAAAGAAGAGCAGTTATTAAAATAATAAACAGAGGTAGACTGTACCACCTTCACACAAAAAACCCCAAGTCTCCTCCTCTTTACATAAAAAAACCCCCAGGAAAATAGGTATGGATAGAAGAGAATATTTGTAGCTTAGAGTTGAACTGTGGGGTCCTTGGTGCTCCCTGAGCTTGATTGTTTTCTTGCAGATATTGCGTTATCAAACTAGGTAACATCATTAATGCATGTCTGCAAGAAAGAAAGTTCAGAGAACACCAAGGACTCCACAGGAAAATAGATATTCCCCCCCTTCAAAGAATCCTATATACAGAGGTGGGGCTATCCTCACCAGAAGTGGAAGAGATGCAGTGTACAAGGGGCAGGGCTTCCGCATCCAGAAGTCCTGTCCTACTATAAAACTGGAAATGGAGCTTGTTAGCTGATATTCAAAAGCTCTTCTCCGGGATACTGGAAGAGGCAGGGTTTACAAAATCATCTTACAGATCACAATTCAGTCCAGACCAATTTATCCCTATTTCTGTTCTGTTGTTTTCTGCGATTTCAAGACTTATTACTTGTCATTTTGATTTAATTAAGCCTATTGCTTAAAGTAGTGATCCAGGTTATTTAAAAATTCATGTTGTGTCAAATATAATTATTCTTACGATGGACATCTTTATGCAGGAGGACATAGACAAGAGACTGCTGATCTATAGGTTTCATATTTGAAAGTACAGCAGTTGATGGAATTCATTATCTTTCTTCCTTATCTTTCTTTTAAACAACTTTAGAAACTCAATATTGTTTTAACAATATTAGTAATCATAGCTCTTACAGTCTTGTGGTAACTGTTTCCAATTCCAAGGAGAAAAGTCTGACACATTGTAAAAGCAGTGAAATACAGGGCTGCAAAAATAATAGAATTCTAGACTTAGAAATCTTAACTTCCCACTTGGAAGGCATCATCCCACCCAATGCTTTGCTTTCAATGAGAGTTATATTTTTCAGGGACAGAAATAATTGATAGATCAAATGTTTCTGTCTCTCCTTAGCTACCAGCAAAACAGATCCCCTCCCCTTTCCACACCAAATTAGTTCCATTATAAAATTCCTTTTAGTATTTGATTTATGTATTTATTTTATAATGTTGAGCTGAAATCTGCTTTCTGGTTTTTACAGCTATTGAATCAAGTCCATCTTTCTGAGCAACATAATCTGCTTCACCTTCTCTGTCAACACTTTAGATATTTAAAGAGAGTTATCATATTTCCTATTAATCTTCCCTTCTTCAATTAAACTTCCTTAAATAGCTCTTTAAATAGCTCCTTATGGAACATTTCTTACATTCTTCATCTAAAGTCACCATTCAAAAAACAGAGTTCTGCTTAATATGTAACACTTCAGATGCCCCTGGCCATCAAAAAATAGAGCAGAATTATTATTTCTCATGATGTGGACTCTATGCTTCTTATGCAACTAAAATTGCATTAGCATTTTTATCAGTTACTGCATACTGCCAGCTCATTTTCAATTTGCAATCTGCTTGGATACTTAAATATTTTTCATACATAGTGTAATGTATTACTGTAAGTTTTGGCGGGAGTTTTAGGCGGGAAGTATCTCGCTTCTGATTGGATGCAGCCTCTGGCTGAAGTGTATATAAGGAGAGGTTTTTCTCCAGAGTTTTGCTGGGTCACACTATATTAAAGAGCTGTTGTCACTAACCTGGTCTCCTGCCTCGTCAATACCCAAACATAACATTGGCGACGAGGATGGGATATTGAGGCAGAGCACCAGAACAGAGCTGAACTCACTACGAGAATCAAACCCAGCAAGGTGATGGCGAATGCAGCGATGACCGGCTACACGCCACCCACTCCGTTTGACCCTGCCCAGGAGACATGGGGAATATATATGACCCGTTTCGAAAGTTTCCTGGAGGCAAACGAGCTACAGGGAGTCTCCGACAACCGCAAACGGGCTTACTTCATAAGCCACTGTGGGTCCGCAGTCATCGCCGTCGCAGAAGCCCTAGCGGAGCCAACACCGCTACACTCCGTATCGTGGCAGACCCTTCAGACCCTCCTGAAGAATCACTACGCACCAGCCCCGTCCAAATACGTTCGACGGTACGAGTTTGGGGAGCGAGGCAGCAAGAAGGCGAGTCTATCAGCGACTACATGGCAGCCCTGAGACAAGCCTCCAAGCATTGCGAGTACCGCGATCTGGACGAAGAGCTGCTGGAACAACTTATACGGGGGGTCAGAGACATCCGTTTGAGGAGACGGTTGCTAGCCAAGAGCAACCTGACATTGGCAAACGCCTGGACGAAGCCAGACCCCATGAGATCCCCACCCAGGCAGCAGACCCCTTACAAAGGCGAGTCACGCCGATGGCGGGCGCAAAGCCGAGCACAGTCCACCACGAAGAAACCTATCGTGAGTCAACCAGCGAAGAGGAGGAAGAAGTCCACTACACCGGAAAATCGACAAGGAAGACCCGGAGGAATGCGGAAGTTGCGGGGCGACATCAGCGCCAAAGATGTAAGTTCAGGGACGCCATTTGCGGCGGTGTGAAAGGAAGGGCACCTGGCTCAAGTCTGCCGAGCACCCCAACCTTCCGCCGAAAATTCAAATCGCCAATCAGAGCGGCTCTGAGTCAGAGATGCAAACCCCACATTCCGCGAAATTTCAAACCAGCCAATCAGAGCGAGATCGGCGAGGCGACCCGCGATTGGCCAGGAAAGAAAGTGCGCGAAGTCAAACCGAATGACTGTTACCATAGACCACGCAGCTACCCGCATCGAAGAAAAGATCTTCACAAACCCGACAATTGAAGGCGTACCGTGCCGTCTGGAAGTAGACACAGGATCAGCTATCACACTCATGTCCTGGGACACTTTTGTGAAAGCCTTGCCGACATCGCAAAGCGCAAGCTACAGAAACAACGGCCCGGGTGCAGGATTACCAGGGCAACCGCATCCCTGTTCGAGGACAACGCCCGCCGAGATCAAGTACGGGACATACGAAAAGACCCTGCCCATCACGTTAGTCGAGGGAACCTTGCCAAGCTTGCTGGGGCTAGACTGGTTCAGGGCGCTGGGAATGGGGGTGACTGGCGTCCACCGGAGCGGATGCAACCTGCAAAACGCCCTAATGGAGGAATTCGCAGACGATTCGAGGACCGTTTAGGCAAGTACAAGGGACCCCTATCTCCTTCAATTTAGACCCCAAATAGCTCCCATTAGGTTAAAGGCAAGGAGGGTTCCTTTGCACTCAAACCTAAAATCGACAAAGAGTTAGATAAATTAGTCAGCCAGGGGATACTAGTGCCAGTTGACCATGCCAAATGGGAGACGCCAATCGTCACCCCTATAAAACCAGACGGGTCCATAAGAATTTGCGCTGATTACAAGGCTACCTTGAACAAAGCATTGCAAAAGAGCGCCTACCCAGTTCCAGTAGTGCAACACTTATTGCACTCACTAGGGCACGGACAAGTTTTCGCCAAATTAGACTTGGCACAAGCGTACCAACAGCTACCCGTAGATGCTAGCACAGCTGAAGCCCAGACCATTGTAACGCACGGGTGCCTTTAAGTGCACCCGGTTACAGTTTGGGTGAGTGTGGCCGGGGCTATTCCAAAATTTAATGGAGCGGCTCCTACAAGGGTTACCGGGAGTCGTACCCTATTTCGATGATGTGTTGGTATCAGGGGAAGATTTAAGAGAACTGGGGAAGCGGTTAAGGAAAGTTTTGGCCATTTTTAGGTCGGCAGGATTAAAAGTCAAAGCAAGCAAGTGTCAGATAGGGGTCGAATCTGTTGTATTGTTGGGCTATAGAATAGACAAAAGGATTCACCCACTGAGAGCAAAGTCAAGGCGATAAAGAGAGCCCCAGCACCCAAAAACAAGACAGAACTCCAGGCTTTCCTGGGTCTGGTAAACTTTTACGCCGTGTTTTTAAAAGACAAGGCAACCGTTGCTGAACCGCTGCATAAATTGCTTGGAAAAAACACTGCTTGGTCGTGGGGGAAGTCAGAGAATAGGGCATTTGAGGCAGTAAAAAGTTTGCTATCAAGCGATAGCCTGTTAATACAATACAACAACAGACTGCCGTTAGTATTGGTTTGTGATGCGTCCCCTATGGAGTAGGAGCGGTACTTAGCCACAGACTCCCAAACGGCACTGAAGCCCCTATAGCGTTCTATTCACGAGCGATGTCCCGGCTGAGAGGAATTACAGCCAGCTAGATAGGGAGGCTCTTGCAATAGTGTCAGGGTGAAAAATTTCACGAATACGTTTTGGGAGAGATTTGAAATTATCACTGACCACAGACCGCTATTGGGATTACTGGCTGGCGACCGCCCAACGCCAGTGGCACTATCACCTAGACTGACCAGATGGACTATCTTTTGGCCGCCTACTCTACAAACTGCAGCATCGACCTGGAAAGAGCTGGGGCATGCGGTCGCATTGAGCAGATGCCCATTGCCCGGGGAAATCGAGGACCCTACTCCGGCCCCCGTTCTACTAATTGACTCTTGGGACTCTGGCCCAGTCACATCGCAGGAAGTGGCTCGGGCCTCCTACCGGGACGTTGTTTTAAGAACTGTAATCGGATGGGTTCAAAGGGGATGGCCCGCTGCGCCGGGCGACCAGTTTAGAGAGTTTGTAAAGAAAAGAGGGGAATTGTCTGTGCAAGGGGGGTGCCTGCTCTGGGGGGATAGGGTGGTAGTTCCAGAGAAGCTGAGGGAAAAAGTCCTGGAACTACTGCATGAGGGTCACCCAGGAATTGTAAGGATGAAGGGGCTAGCCAGGAGCTATGTTTGGTGGCCCCTAATGGACAGGGAAATCGGTGACAGGGTTGGCCGATGCCAGGTATGTCAGGAATCCAGACCACTACCACCTACGGCCCCAGTGTTGGAGTGGGAGAAACCCCAAGGCCCTTGGTCCCGCATACACATTGATTTTGCCGGCCCCTTCCACGGCCAAACATTTCTAATTGTGGTGGATGCATTCTCCAAATGGCTGGAGATCATCTTAATGAAATCCACAACCGCGGGAGCTGTCATTGCAGCACTAAAACACCTTTTCGCCACGCACGGGCTACCGGACACCCTCGTGTCCGATAACGGCCCACAGTTCACCGCAGCATTATTTGAAGGGTACCTGGCTGAAGAGGGCATCCGACATGCCCTCTCAGCGCCGTTCCACCCTGCGTCGAACGGCCTTGCTGAACGTTTTGTTCGGAGTGCGAAAGAAGCGCTATCACGAAGCGGCCCCGGCGATTGGCAGGCACAGATCGACGCATTCCTAACCGTCCAACACAGGACCCCCTGTGTGGCCACCGGCCGCAGCCCAGCCGAGCTATTAATGGGACGGAAGCTACGGTGCCCGCTAGACCGGCTACACCCGAACTACGTGCAGGACGGGTTCAAAACAAAACCAGATAGAATCCGGGAATTAAACATAGGAGACTCAGTGTGGGCACATAATTACAGCGACGGCCCAAGCTGGAAGAGGGGGATAGTCATAGACAAAACGGGCCCCAAATCTTATCTAGTGGAAATAGACGATGGCAGAGTTTGGAGGCGCCACATAGATCAATTAAGAAACAGATTGAGCGATAAGGCAGAATTAGGCGAGACCAGCCCTGACTATGATTTAATTAACCCCACAGCTGACTGGAGCCGAGAACAAACAGAAAGCGTAGAACCAAACAGAGACTTATCTGAGTCAGGCGAGGTCCAGCGACACCCTCCGGTCCCTCTAGAGGACAGCAGGTCCGAGCCGGCGAATAATCCAGGGCCGGATGGCCGGGAGGAGGAGCTCAGAGGAACGAAAAGCCCCTCCGGCAAGCTCGACTCAACTCCAGAAAGTGAACTGCGCAGGTCCGGGAGAGTCAGGAGACGCCCCACGTACCTGCGGGACTACGTAGAGAAGTAATATGCAAATATTGGCAAAGTGCCTTCTGGGAGGGGAGGAGTGTAATGTATTACTGTAAGTTTTGGCGGGAGTTTTAGGCGGGAAGTATCTCGCTTCTGATTGGATGCAGCCTCTGGCTGAAGTGTATATAAGGAGAGGTTTTTCTCCAGAGTTTTGCTGGGTCACACTATATTAAAGAGCTGTTGTCACTAACCTGGTCTCCTGCCTCGTCAATACCCAAACATAACACATATACTATAGCTGCCAAGCCAGGTCCTCCTGCCCCTGCACCATTCTTTATTTCTCATATAAAGTAAAGGCAGATTCTGGCCAACTGATCATTCAATAGTTGACATACAATAATTCATGCTATTGATCAAGTTACATATATATGATTTGTTCCTAAGTAACCTACATTATGCTATTATATATTTTTCAAATTCTTGACTATACTAATTCTTCTTCTTTTTCATCACATTAGATCAGAGTTGCTTCACTTGAGTTCTACAACCCACTGATGTAGGTAACTGTCACACAGTGTTTCTTGTATAATTATGTTTGTTGTGAAAAGATTCACTCATAACCTGGGTTCAAGTTATTCTGGACAGTACAATGTTATGCTATCTTTAAGAGGATAATTTGAAGAGGACACATTTTTTAAAAAATATTACAGTAAACCACTCCAGATACTTAATGCGAATGAACATTTGGTCTCCCTTTCTCTGTTCTGAGCAGTTTCTTACCCACAGATAGAAGTTAAGATGTCTCCCAATGCATTGGATTATAAAGAAAACATAGCAGTACAGAATTTATTTATTTATTTATTTTATTTGTCAACAAGTACAAGAAAACAAGTAACCGAATAGCCATAGACATGGACACATGAAAAAAATTGGCACAAAAAAAGGATATAAATTGGCAAAACATAGCCATAAACACATAGAACGATTACATATAATTGGGAACAGTAGGATAGGGATAGTAGGCACTCTGGTGTGCTTATGCACGCCCCCTTAGGGACCTCTTAAGAAACATGAAAGGTCCACAGTAGACAGCTTACGGTGAAAGGTATGGGGATTAGAGGATCAGGTAGAGTATTCCAGACATTTATTACTCTATTGCAGAAGTCATATTTCCTACTATTAAGATTAGAGCGAATTACATTGAGTTTAAATCTATTGATAGCTCTTGTGTTATTATGGTTGAAATTAAAGTACTCATACTCACACAGATAGTAAAGTACTATCTACAGGTAGAACATTTTGGTAAATAATCTTATGAACTAAGCATAGGTCAAAACGTAGATGACGTAGTTTGAGGCTATCTATACCTAAGATTTCAAACCTGGTATAGGGAATTTTATTTCGAGCAGAAGATTTGAGTACTCTTCTAGTAAAATATCTCTGGACCCTCCCTAATATATTGATGTCTGAAATACAGTGAGGGTTCCAGGCAGGTGAGCAGTAATCAAATATAGGTCTGGCAAAGGTTTTATATGCCCTAGTTTGGAGTATAGCATTACCAGAAAGATAACAATTACATATATAATATGGGAAACCTTAATTTATAATGTGCTAGGAGACTAAATAAAATGCTTTAAGCAAATGTTTATATTGACAAAGCTAGTCTGAGAATTTTACAAGTAATCTATTTATTATCAGTGAATATCTTTGGCATTACTTCATGTTCCCCTGAGAGGTTTTAATTGAGATTGTTTCCATCCAGCTTCTACCAGAGACAAGGCAGGAATACAGCAGTGTCCTTGTCTTGTCTCTGGCAACATGTCACAACAGTAACAATCCCCAAGTTAATATAAAAGATAATATCTTTACAGGCCAACAATGGTACAGACATAGCTCAAAGATCAACCATGTTTTCTCTGGACACTTTACCCTTTCTGGCTTGATAAGCAGAAGAATCATATTATAAATTGCTGCCACTCTGTAACCAAATTCCACATTCAATGCATCAGACGTTAATGCCAGAATCAGATTTTAATTTTATATGACCAAAAGCAAAGACTCCAGCAGCAGGACTTGACCATATAACCAAACAGTTGAAATAAGACAGTCCAGTTGCATAATTGGAGCTTGGTCCTTATTTTCAGTTTAGGTGAAAGTGTAGAAAATGGGATTATTTTGTAATTTTAACTGTAGTCTTCAGAAAACCTTGAGGTACAAGCACATTCCTGCGCACGTGCGCACACAAGCATGTTCTTATTGACACTTGACCTATTGAAATACAAAGGAAAATTATGCTGTATCTGTGGGCAGAAATGCTCAGCCCGTAAGAATATGAGTTAGCACAGGGATTCTGACTAAAAAAAGGCAAAGGTGATAGTGGTGAAATATGAACTGGTTTACTACCGGTTTGGTGGCTGCGCATGCACGCTGCACACAAAATGCAGGGCTGCGTGTGCGCATGCACACCATGCACCAAATGCAAGGTGCACATGCGCACGCAGAGTGCACGTGCAGTGCTTGCCAAAAGGAGGCATGAGAAGGAAGGTAAGTAAAACAGTGTGCGCAGGGGGGTGATCAGATTTGGCGCACGATCGTCGGAGCCTTTTTTTTACTTTTTTAAATGCATTTTTTTACTACCTATTCAGGTGAATAGGTAGTAAAAAATGCTTTTAAAAAGTAAAAAAAAAGGCTCCGATGATCACAGCTGAGGCACACAATTGTCGGAGTCTTTTTTTACCTTTTAAAACCATTTTTTACTACCTATTCGGGTGAATAGGTAGTAAAAAGATGCTTTAAAAGGTAAAAAAAGAGGCTCTGACGATTGTGCGTCACAGCTGTGAGAGTCTTTTTAAAAAAAATTAAAAGCATTTTTTACTTCCGGTTCTGGAGAACCGTAGTAAAAAAATGCCTGAAAAGTAAAAAAAAAAAAAAAAGTTCTTACGATCCCGAATCGCTCAGCTGATCGGTGGAACTTTTTTTTTTTTTACTACCAGTTCAGTGAACCAGTAGCCTTTTTTAATACTGGTTTGGGAGAATCGACTGAACCGGTAGCATTTCACCCTTGAAAGGTGATCATTACTGTTATCAGCTGAATTATGATTGATGCAGATGAAGCTGCCTACAAGGCAGGAGAATCACACAGGACTCTATAACTTAGAGTCAACTTAATTTGGAGGTACAAAGTACATGTATATGACAGGAGGAGAGAATGTTTACATCTTCTCCACTGAGCCTTTATTACATGTAAACAAATGTAGAAGCTACTCCTACTCCTTAGGACCGTGATGGTGAACCTATGGCACACGTACCAGAGGCAGCACGCAGCACCCTCTCTGTGGGCACGTGAGCCATCGCCCCAGTTCAGCTCTGTCATGCATGCGCGTGTGCCTCCCACTGGCCAGCTGGTCTTTGGGTCTCTGCCACGCATGTGCAGGGGGCAGGGCGTATGTGGAGGGCTGCTTATGCATGCGCAAGGGCAGATGGCATGGGCAAGGGGCCACGTATGCATGCACAGAGGGCGCATGCAGGGTCATGCATGCATGCATGGGGGCTGCACACATTTGCAAGGGAACTGCCTGCGTATTGCATTTTGGGGGTTCGGGCACACTTTGGGCACTCAGTCTGGAAAAGATTAGCCATCACTGCCTTAGGAGGAAAGGCTGGATATAGGTCTAACATATATTTCTAATGATAAGTATGTTTCAGAAGGTACAGGAAGAAAAGGCTTGTGCCCTCATGGTTTTATGTATGTACATATCATTTGCAGCTTGGCCCTTAGGAAGGTGCTCTCTCTCTCTCCCTCAAGCATTTTTAATTAGTTGTCAATATGTTCTTATTATACATGAATTGGATGTTTATGTATGTGTATAATATTCATACATGTATGTGTGTATGTGCATGTGCAAAAATTTCACTAGTTTCCTTCTCCAAGTAATGTAGAATGAATTAGTGATCATTTTGAATTATTGAGATTCGGAAAAGGGGGAATCTATGATAATTAACTGATTTTATTTGTACCGTTTTTGACATCTGAAGACTTTATTGGATTTTTATTTCTGTTTTATGGGTATTTATTACATTGTTAATAAACTAAGGAAGACAATAAATAAATGAACAATAAATAGGATCTGCCAAGTCTAAAACTACTGTGTAAAGGTGGTTCTTTTACATTTCTTCCAGCAGGTGGCAATACGGTAGTACTGAACAAATAATAAATAGCTTTGCAATTAGTATATACAGTTACTTTAGGGTCTGAGGTAAAAGTTAACAAAAGAAAGGCCAGACATGGGGAAAAAGTTTAAAAAAGAATAGAAAAGGTCAAATACAGATCTAATGTTAAAATTTGGACACATTTTTCTTAATCATATATTCAAATAAAACAGATTGCAAGACACTTACCTGGAATTAATTTCCATTAAGTTCAAACAAGTGTATCTCTGAACAGATGCATCCTGAATTATGCCATTATTTTCAAAAAAAGGCAACTCATTATGTCTTGATGTCATAAATGCTCGCACTTTCTTTGGCTATTTACGAAGAAGGTATCAAGTAAAGGTACAAGTAAAAGCATTGGTAAGCTAGGTAAATTTTGCCAAAATGTGAAAATTAGATGGAGAAATAAAAGCTTTCCACATTATCCTAGAAAGAAAGGTACATGGATTTTTTATTTATTTATTTATTTATTTATTTATTTATTTATTTATTTATTTATTTATTTATTTATTTATTTATTCATTCATTCATTCATTCATTTAGTTTTGAGGTTGTTCAGCTCCACATTAACTCATTACATTAAATTGTAATTGCAAATGACAATTAAAAAAGAAAAAAGAAAATAAGACATATAAGTAAAAGAATTATGGCTGGAAGGCAGAACCAAAACCCAGAGGGGTTCAACCACCATTATAAGTCAAGGCCTGGAAGAAGGGTTTTTAACAATTTTCAAAAACAATCAAAAGGATGGGAGGACTACAGATCTCCAGGGAGATACCCAGAAGTGGACTGCTGCCGGTTTGCATCTGTTCGTGTGTACCAGTTGTTAACATTCTGCAGAGTTTGGTGAACTGGCAAATCTCACCACTGGCTGGCCCCACCCCGCCAGTGGTGGGATTCAAATTTTCCCACTACCAATTCTGTGGGTATGGCTTGCTGATTGTGGGATCATGTGACTGAGTGGGCATGGCCAACTTGACAGCACTCATGGCCATGCCCACTCAGTCACATGACACCCCCACCAAGCCATGCCCACAGAACCCTGGTAGGAAAAAAATTCCTACTGCAAAGTGGCTCTCAAGGAGGTGGCGGCTGGCCACAGGCCAACAAAAACTACTGGAGGTCTCGAACGCGCCGAAAAAGCTGCTGCAGTGCCGTTGCCATCCTGCTGAAGATGTCCCACCTTGCTGTGAGTGACATTGAGTTGGCCACACCCACTCAGTCACATGACCCTTCCCCCCCCCCAGCTGCGCCTACCCGGTCTTTAGGACAAACCAATTGTTAAATTAATTGGACCGCACCACTGGAGATACCATTCCACAAGGCAGGAGTCATTTCTGAGACGAGATCCTTCCTGAGCCCTGCAAGGTGTTACTGCTTAATCAATGGGACCCAGAATGTATCTACTCTGGCTAACCACATTGGATTGGCAGACACATGCAGAGACAGGTGATCTCTCATACAGTATGTATGTATGGCTATTTTACAAGCATATTAATTCGGACATTTTTGCACTGAACTCTAGGATTGAAGCTGGGCAATGGATAGTTTCCAGTTGTGCATAAATGTTAACGCTTCACAGTTAAACATTGAGATGTGACAATAGAATGATGACAAGCATGGGGGGAAATTAGCTGATTTGTAGTCTGACTTTCTTGGAAGAAAGGCTGGATATAAATCTAACTTTTTTTAAAAAAAAAATGAGACATATGATATCATAGGATTACTGTCTACATTGTCTTGGGCTCCTGGTAGAATATAAATTGAAATACATATGTCTCAAATCTACAAATCAAAATTTCCTATGTGTATGAAGAACAAGTTACCAGGCATCACTGACACAAACATAGTAAGCAATGAAATCCATGTATTGATTTATTCAATTTCTATGGCCACCCATCTCAACAAGTGACTGCCTTGAACAAGCTTTCAAAGTGTTTTCAATTCATGTCCTGAAGGACAGTTGGAAGATATTTCCTCCTCCATACAGCCCCAGTAAAAACCAAATAGTTTGTGTGAACTGGGACAGCTCCTCTCCTCTCCTCTCCTCTCCCGCTTCCCCTCCCTTCCCTTTCTAACCCAACAATTTCCATTCTTATACCTGGTCTATTGATGAGGATATAAAGAAGCAAACAATGTAAAACAATTATATGGTAAGTGGTAGTTTGGCCTCTCTGCCCCAATTTGGAGCAGTTCGGCATTTCCAGCAAGAAATGTCAAGATCAAAGGACAAAGGTTAAAAAGAAAACTTGAAACTGTTGGAGGATACAAAAACCTATGGATTCTCCCCCCCATCTTCAATCCTCCTAGACCTCTTGCCCCCTATCAACACCAATTGAGACTAGCTATGGAGAAACAAGCACAAAACCATGTTCCTTCATCCCAAATCCGAGAGCCAACCCAAAAAGATATTGTTAGAAGAAATATCCATCGGGTTCAGTTCCAAGTGGAGGGAAAGACACTGGAAATATGGAGGCTGTTTGGAAAGAGGTTTTATTGATGAACAGGAGCACATGGGTTTGAGGTCTTGGGCAACTGACCACATGGAGTGGAGAGTGAGAGGTATTTATACCCTCTCTTGGGGCTTTGAACTTGAGCTTCCTGTTCCTGTGCAAGAATATATATTCTATTGGCTGTAGCCAGACTCCCACATGCAGTCAAGTTTGTCTGAATTAAGTTTGGTTGAACCTTGGGCTGATGTAATGTCCCCAGGTGATTTCGCAATGCAGTAAACCCTGCTGCTAGATAATCCTATAATGCCTTGGAGGGTCATGTCTTAATCCTATCACCCTGGAACTGAAGGTCTAGTTGTCTTGTGGATAAACTGGCCCAGTCCTATTCAATGGGCACCAAATATCTACTTGGCCAGGGAGCTGCAGGGAGCTGCTCTTTGTCTTTAAAAACATGTTTCTCCTTTTTGCATCCAGAGAAATAATTCTGCCTTTTTAAATATTTCCTACAATATTTCATTCTTCTAGGAGAGGTTGTGGATATTAACTTTCTACAATACTGTGGTCTATAGTATCAAAACAGCTGAGAGGTCAAATTCAAGAAGCAATAGCTCCATCCCGCTAGTGCAAGAGATCATTTAATTTGGATATTCTATTTGCAAAAATCAACTGGAGCTTCAGGCCCAAGATATAATATCCCCACACTCTTGCAACAGCTCATGGGCAGAAGGAAATAACTGCATTTCTTGAGGAAATGCATCTTCTATCTAATAATAATATTTTGGTGTCAAATGTTTAATACTAGGATTACTATTTTTCTTGATTAATTAATATTTAAATCTCAACAATATGTGATATGGCAATCTGCTACTTCAAACAAATACAGAAACTTTAACAGAACAATTGTATGGAGGAGGGGTAATTAACTCTCCCATAGCAGCATCTTTCTAATTCAAATTGCCCATTCATTCTATCAGGCTTGTGAAATAAACCAGACAGGAAACACAACTAGATGAGCTAATTCTACTTTATTGTAAGAATTAATAGAATCTTGCAAGTCTCAAAGTACATTTGTTTATCTTATCTCCTTTACAGCCCAAGAAACTAGGAAGGATCCTTTTTGAGCCAGTTGTCCTGTCCATATTTCTGGTGTAGGCAAAGTTGATTTTTATCTTGTTTCCTTAGCTGACTTTCTATGCCCTGTCTCCCAGGGACATTCCCACATACTACTTATACATCCAGAGGCTTTAAATGTTAGTTTGTGCTTTTAAAAAATGCTAATAGAGCCTCCTGGCATTTTAAATACTTTTCTTTTCTTGCTAGTCTTAAATAAATAAACAATTAAAAAGTGCAAAGTACCTCCATGAAGAGCTATCTTCAACAATTTCTGTTCAAATATAGCATACTGTATATATCTAAGTGTTTGCAAAATTCAAGGACTTCTATATAGTCAAGGTACGGAACCAAGGCTGTAATCTTTTATTTTACCCCTAGGATATGTAACTTACTAGTTGTTACTAGGTTTTGTTCAACAGAGAGAGAAAACATATTCTTAAAATCAGTATTTTAAAGAAAAGCAAGAAAAGGAAAACATTTCCTGAGCTATTTCCACCAACTCCTGGCTATACTCCTTTCTGCTATTACTTTTTAATCCCAAACTACCTCACAGGTATGGTATGAAGAAAGATGTTGAGAGACTTTAGGTCCCTGGTTCTGGACTCCTAAAGGAAAGGCCAGCTATATATAAAACAATAAATAAAAATTTCTGTAAAGCTATGTAGTGTTCTCCACACTTGCATTGTAAGCGATTTCCTTTCAGGCAGCTCTATTCCTCCCCCTCTTCATTTTTAACAAATAAACCTGCTCTTCTAAAACAGAAAGTCAGCTTGTTATTTTGAAGCAGTGAGGCAAAGCATGCAACACGGAGACTACATTCGGCTTGCCGAGCAGATGTCTACAGATCACTTGATGTTAACTTCAACATAAAAGCTATTCTATTCCTGGGCTCGCCTTATTAGATATTAAATAATTGTTTATGGTTGGCACATGAAGTTTTAGAACCTTATGGAGGACCATCAGCATAATTCCAATAAATGCATTTGACAGAAACAGTTCTTGGCCATGATGCAGTCCCTGTGTATTGTTTATTTCATCTACAATTCTGTTCTGCAAACTAAAAAGTAATTTGGCATTTTCCCCCTCCCTAGAAAACCAGCTTTTAATTCAGCCACTAACGCTATGACTCAATCGCAGCATTAGACACACTGGTTCACTGACATTTACTATGGTGAACAATAGGGACTAGATTACTCCATTTATCAAAACAATCTCCTCGCTTCACACCTCTGTTGTTTACTAATATGTTCTAACTTTAGCTTTTATATTTTTGTTTAATCTACACTGAGTGTCATCAACATTATTATTGTACTATTGATAAGCTGAAATAGTAACTAGAGCCTCTTAACTGATGTTTTACAGACTTAATTGCCATGTCCATACAAAGAGATATGGGAATGACTGCTTGAAATATTACAGCTCCTGTTATAATCTTTTTAATTGAATTCAATGACAATCTAATGCAAAACTGATTGAATGGGTGCTAACGGGAATTAAATGTGCAAGACACTATGAACATTTGTGAAACAAGGTCTTGCCCTCTTGTTCATAGACTGCTGTCGGAAGCCATTTTGATGATGCGCTGCATTCTTAAAACTGTGTTTTTATCTAATTAACTTTTTGCATCTGTTACAGTCAAGTCAGAATTGTAGAAAGTTGGAACAGTACTGATTGAGGCATTACATACAATTCAGTTGAGATGCCTACTCCAATTGTTCTTACTTTCTGAAAGAAGGACCTATTAAAATAGAATTACCATCATGTTTGTAGTGAGTTTAGATTTGTTTGTCTATTCGGATGTAATCCAAAATTAGAAATAAAAAAAATACACATATTGTCATCTTCCTATCTTAAGCTGCTATCCAATACTGAACTCCAGAGCTTCAGGGATTAGTAAACTGAAGCAATTGAGTTTGATTGAATAACTAAGATTTTTTTAAAAAAGAAATATCTTTCTGAAAGATATATCAGTACAAAACATATTTATTATTTTCAGTTTGGACACAATAAATGAAACTGACAGAACATGACTTGTCCTGTCAATAGCTATGATATAATTCATCCCCAGATAAAAAAACAGTTTAAATTTAAAGTAAAACTTAAATTTTTCTTTTTTTCCAAGTCATTCCACTAAAACTAACATTGATGAGTGCAGCCAACATCTCTTACAGGCCTGAAAGACACTTCCACCCTTATTTACTTACTTGTTTACTTATACTTATTTGCTTATACATTTATAAACTTAATTGAATTTATAGGTTGCCTGATTCTTAAGCAACTCTTGGCTTCTTGTGAGCACCATCTGAAAACTCTCTTCTGTTTTGGGTCTCATAAATTTTATTTTGTCCACCAATTATCTATGAAGGGAAGGAATACATGACATTATCCTCTACCTGCCCCAGACTATCAGGGAGGCAGCTTCCACCTATCTGATCAGAAGTAGTGTTTTCTATGTTGGTCTGATTCACCTGCTGCCTTTCATTTCATTGTAGACAAACATCTCCATCCCAATTGGTTATTCTGTGCTGTAGCAGGAATACCCCAGCTCTACTATTCACTGTTCTGCACAGCCTTTTTTTTTTTTTAACTTTCAAGATTGAGATCAATTCTCCTGGGTAAACCAGGCAGGAAACACAGCTAGATGAGCTAAAGGCTACATTAACAGAAATGTGTAAGTCTAAAAGTACAAAACACCACTACTTTTAATTGCTTAATACGTTAGGGCAGGGGTGGGCTGCTGGGGGTTCGCAGGGGTTTGGGAGAACATCTAGCTAAGATTCTCTGCAGTTCGGAGAACCCCCAAATCCCATTCCTGGCTGGCCCCGCCCCACCCCACCCCCCCGCCCCATCCCTCCCAGGAGTCCCCACACGGCCCATTTTGGATGCAGGTAAGTGCAGGACGCATGTGGAGGCTCAGGGACGGCGAAAAACGGGCCTACTGAAAGTTTGGGAAAGGTGGAAATGGAAGCCTGGGGAGGCCGTTTTCGCCCTCCTGGAGGCTTGAGGAAAGCCTATGTAGCTCAGGGAGGGCAAAAACGCCCCCCTGCCATGGTGCAGGAGACCAACTAGGCCACGCCCACCATGGCCATGCCCACCAAGCAACCTGGCAGAGAACCCCTTGCTAAAATTTTGAAGCCCATCCCTGCATTAGGGTGGATCCTTCCTACGTTTTTTTCTCTGCCTGTTAAGACACTGGAGGCTCCCGCTTCTGTTGTCTGATTGTATTCTAAGTAGCATCTCTTCCTCCCTTTTTTCCCCATTCTCGCATCCCATTACAAAGAGGGAAGCTAGATTGGTTTAACGACTACGGCAAAAAAAGGTCATAAAAATATAACACTTCACTTAACAACCAGATTGCTTAATATTGAATTTTCTAGTCCCAATTATGGTCATAAGTCATGGACTGTAGTTGGTTTACATAGGGAAGCCCAGCAGTTTAAGACTACACAGAGGAAAGGCTCTTAGTCTGAATAGCTTGAAGAAACTGCGGAGAGTTTAATGCCTGCTTTCATGAAGAAATAGCTGTGACCAGGAACAGTTTTTGTCATATGACTGCTTTTACAATTATTATTAATGACAGAAGCATTTTTCTCTGCAGGTGTCTGCTGTCTGTGATAAACTCAACATGTTTCTTGAACATTATGGCATAAAATAAACTAGCAAAGGGAAGGAACCACCGAGGCAGAAACTATGAAAAGGAGGGGAAGTAGCAAAACTCATTTACATCCATCTTTATTTATCAAACTTAACAGATTTTTGACATGTTTCAACTGGAGGTAATTTAAAAAAAAATAAAACTGGCAAACTATGCCTCTTCTCTTTTGCTAAATGTTTCATGCAATTAAACTTTCAAAAAGATAGTGATGGGATGGGAAACTCCTCCCTGTTCTCCTTGCCTGAGCAATGAAAATAGAATAGTAACTTTACATAGTAATAAATATGGGAACAAAGCCTTGGTTTAGCTTCAGGTGAATCCTGGTGAAACGACATTAACTGGACTCATCTACAGTTGTCTGTTATTTGAGTCTTTTGTTCATCTTGGAATATGAACCATTCTAGTTCTTATATGTCTATCTTATAGCCAAGAAACTGAAAGCCATAAGAATATTCTGTTATTATCCAGCCATCTCACAATGCTTTACATTATCATGGAGCTTAGGGTTAAATTCTTAGGGTTAGTTTAGGGCAGGGGTCCTCAAACTTTTTAAATAGGGGGCCAATTCACAGTCCCTCAGGCTGTTGTGGGGGGCGGACCGGCTGGGTAGATGTGGCTAAATGGTCATGTGACTGGGTGGGTGTGGCCAATTTGGCAGTCCATTAAACAATAGACATAAATTAAACTTTAATTTAGTTTTGCTCCTGGGGGTGGAAAGCAGGTTAGTGAACGGATGTGGCTGCTTTGGGGGCGGGGTGAGGCTTCTGTTTATTTGTATGTCTCTCTCCCTCTCTCTCTCTCTCTCCCTCCCTCCCTCCTTCCCTTTCTCTGTATGCCTGTCTCCTTGACCTCCAGAAGGCGGGTGAAGGCCATTGTATAGGTGGGGCGATATGGGTGGGGCAGCCTCAGGGTCCCATGCGAGCTGGATTAATGGCTTTGGTGGGCCGTATCCAGCCCACAAGCCGTAGTTTCAGAACCCCTGGTTTAGGTCTTTATGGATTTTCTGAATGGAAGTTACAAGATAGGTTCACCATCACCTCATAATGGAACTTAATCTTGTTTTGTAGTAGCTTGGTTTATGGTAGGGATCCCCAACCCTCGGGCTATGGCCTACTACCGTTCAGAAACAGACCACTGGAGCAGTGGGCAGGTGAGCAAGTGCATGCGCAGGTCCACTTGCGTGTGGTGTGTGCAAAAGTATCCCCTCTCCCACTGGTCCACAAAGCAGGAAAGGTAGGTGCTGAATACTGGGTAATGGACACAGCTGAGGCCAGACTGGAGGCAACAACAACTTTATTTAAAACGCAAACGCGCTAATTAGAACGGCAGCAAAAAACAGCAACTTCAATTGGGAACAGCTGAGAGAACTACGGGGGAGCCATCTGACAGCTCTTATATATGCGAGCTGTCAGTTGGCTCCCCCAATCGCAATGGCTCAGGTTTCCCGCTGTTTTAGTCTCCATGCGTCTTGGCCAATCAGCATCGACTTGCTGATTAGCTAGGCTGGAGCCCCAGCCGTAACGCTGAGGACATAACACCCCTCCCCTCCCAGCTTGCGCACACGTAGTCATCCAAATGCGTAGGCGCTCGGCGTCTCCGCCCAGATCTTCTCAATATAGGGGCAGTGGCCGACGGAGGAGGAGCGGTAAGCGGTTCCGTGTTGTCCCTGAAGGCCTCAGACGTCACCAAAGGGGGCTGGACAGCTGAAGACGCGGGTCCCGGTTCGCCAGGTGAGGGTCCGGTTGAGAACGTTCCGGTGGTTGAGGGTTGGTGTCCCTCTATAGGAGTGTGTTCCACTGCAGGGGCTTGCGCCTATGTCAGCTGCTGGAAGGATTGTTGTTCAACAGCAGGGAGCTGCGGGTAGGAACGTTGTGGTTGTTGGTCAACAAAGGGGTTTAGTGTTCGCCGCCGAAGTTGGTTCACATGTCGCCGCCACTCTCGTCCGTCGTCCAAATGGACCCTGTAAGAACAGGGCCCTGTTAGTCCCGTGATGCAGCCGGGCACCCATTTTGGGTCCGACCCATAGTTGTGGGCGAACACCGGGTCCCCACAGGCGAAAACCCTCGGGGAACTTTGATAGTTTGGAGTTTGTTCCTGGCAGTAAGTGGGGTGGAGACGATTCAAGGTCGTGCGGAGCCGGCGTCCCATAAGCAGCTCTGCCGGACTGAGTTTGGTAATTGAACAGGAGATAGCATGCTGTGCCAGAAGGTATTGATAAATTTTGGTGTGCCAATTTGTGGGTCCCAAACGACCTAATGCTTCCTTTGCTGACCTCACCGCCCGTTCTGCCCGGCCGTTAGCTGCCGGGTGGAAAGGAGCTGTAGGCGCATGGCGAATGCCATGTTTGGCCAGGAAGGTTTGAAAGGGTGCTGATGCAAATTGGGGCCCGTTGTCTGAGACTACCACATCGGGCAGCCCATGTGTAGCAAACAGCTGCTCTAAAACTCTTATGGTGGCCTCTGCCGTGGTGGAGGGCATGCGAGCCAGCTCTACCCAACGGGAGTAGGCATCCACCACCATGAGGAATGATTGTCCCTGAAAAGGCCCGGCGAAGTCCAAATGGACCCGGGACCAAGGTGACCGGGGGCCTTCCCAGTCCCTGACCGGTGCTGCTGGGGGCGCTGCCCTAGATTGTTGGCAGAGTCAGCACCTGGACACCCACAGCTCTATGTCGTGGTCCAACTTGGGCCACCACACATAGCTGCGGGCGAGTGCCTTCATGCGAACGATGCCGGGGTGGGCATCGTGAAGGCTTTTTAAAATCAGTGCCCTTAGTTTTGATGTGCCACTACTCTATTTCCCCACAAGAGGCACCCTTTCAACGCTGACAGTTCATGCTGTCTACGGTGAAAGGGTAGGAACTCTTCAGGCACCGCCGCTTGCGGCCATTCCCTGCGAACCCAGTCAAGGACTTGGGCGAGGTTTGGGTCGGAAACGGTGTGCTTGGCTATGTCTGTGGCGGAGATGGGGCCCTGCCATTCGTCTATAAGTAAGACAGATACAGCAGGGGCAGGGTCAACAGCGGCCGAGGGCAGAGGACAACGGCTGAGGCCAGACTGGAGGCAACAACAACTTTATTTAAAACGCAAACGCGCTAATTAGAACGGCAGCAAAAAACAGCAACTTCAGTTGGGAACAGCTGAGAGAACTACGGGGGAGCCATCTGACAGCTCTTATATATGCGAGCTGTCAGTTGGCTCCCCCAATCGCAACGGCTCAGGTTTCCCGCTGTTTTAGTCTCCATGCGTCTTGGCCAATCAGCATCGACTTGCTGATTAGCTAGGCTGGAGCCCCAGCCGTAACGCTGAGGACATAACAGTAGGAGGCCACTAGTCGATGGCTAAGACTTCAGCTTAAACAAGGTGGGTGCTCTTCATTCAAAGTAAATCTAACTAACTAGGTTATGCATGCTTTAAAAATGATTACGTAGATGTGGTTTGAATTTTGCATGAGCCCAGCACGCTCTGCAATTTAAGAAAAAATAGTTTTTTTTCTCGATTTCCACACAAATCTTAAAAATTGTGATTGCTTTAAGAATTATGTTATTAAAATGGTAGTTTCTTTTTTCAGCCTCACACAAAAGCAAAATGTCTAAGTCATTTTCAAAACATGTTATTATATAGTGATGGCTATTCCTCAGCTATTCTATTTGAATAACAATAACAAGACAATCAGTTATTAACAGCAGCTGCTTGCAATTACTGCAGGTTCAAGCCCCACCAGGCCCAAGGTTGACTCAGCCTTCCATCCTTTATAAGGTAGGTAAAATGAGGACCCAGATTGTTGGGGGCAATAAGTTGACTTTGTATATAATATACAAATGGATGAAGACTATTGCTTGACATAGTGTAAGCCGCCCTGAGTCTTCGGAGAAGGGCGGGATATAAATGCAAATAAAAAAAATTATTCTAGCTTACTGCAATACCAAAGATGCATATAGTAAGTTCATTGCTGAGCAAGGAACTGAATCTCTATTTCCTAAGCTTTAATCTTTTGGGCCTTTCCTCAATTGCTGGTCCAGCTGTGTTGTATCACAAATAGCATTTAGCAATAGCAATAGTCCCTAGACTTATATACTGCTTCATAGCCTTCTCTAAGTGGTTTCTGGAGTCAGTATATTGCCCCCAACAGTCTGGCTCCTCATTTTACTGACCTCAGAAGGATGGAGGGCTGAGTCAACCTTGAGCTGGTGAGAATCGAACTATTGGCAGTCAGCAGAATTAGCCTGCAATACTGCATTGTAACCACTACACCACCATACCTCTTTAAATGTGAATACTACCAACCAATATTACTAACCTACAGTTTCTGTCATGCTCAGTCATTGTGTGACTTTTCTGAGGATTATGAGAGAAGGGTGTTCAGATCAGTATTCTGCATTGCCTTCTCAGGCCCCATTAGAGTTCAGACTCAAATGCATTTGATGTTACAAAATTTGAGGGATAAATTAAAAGCTCATTGAGTCAACCTCTAGAATATCTGTGGAGGCAGCTGCCATTGATCAGGCTGAACCTCCTAATACCTCTTAGTCTGATCAGCTGGATGTGTTAGATTATATGTAGACATAGGTAGACCACATTAAAATATTACATCTAGTTCCTGGCACTGCCTTTTAAGATGGATATTGACAAATTGGAGTATGTTCGGGGGCGATCAATTAAGATGATAATGATTGAGAAAAATTATGAAAAATAGTTGGAGGCATTGGATATGTTTATTCTGGAGAAGTAGGGAGATATGGTGGATGTCTTTAAATGTTCTGAAAACTTGTCCCATAGAAGACAGGTAAGCTTGCTCAAGTTGTACTAGAAGATTATTACAGAAAATTTAAATTACAATGAAACAGATTTTTGCTGAAAATCAGGAAAAAACTGATCTGTTGACTTGCTGGTCAACAATGAAAAATGCATTTTATGAAAGGATAAAGTTTATTTTCTAGGAATATTTAAACAGGATCTATCTGACAGGAATACCGGAATCTTTTACTTGGCAGGGAATTGACCTTTCATCCTATCCAAAATTCCACCAAACCTTACATCCTATCACACTAAATACAATTAGCACAATCAGCCTAGTCAAACTAGTTCCGCAATACCTGTTGAACATGCTCTTGAGTTTCAGCACATCTTCAGATAGGATTGCAGAAAGCATAATTTAACGTATGATCATCTGAGCCTTCAGTCTGGATTTGTTGACCATCAGGCCTTCTTTGTTTCTCTCCCCCTCCCCAACTGCTTTCTGGGATGATCTTGGGAGAGATGCTACCTAGGGAGTGATCAGATAAGAGGGCATAGACTGCAGAAACATTAACAGGCAAACATTCATATTAATCAGTCTGTAAATGAGATAGCAGAAGAATTGTATTGTAAGATTAGCAAGATTCTGTTAATGTAGCCTTACAATAAAGAAAATTAACTCATCTGGTCATGTTTCCTGTCTGGGAAGGCTGACACGTGTACTTCACTTTTATGGTAGGGAAAAGGCGGGATGGGCTGCTAGGGGTTCGCAGGGGTTCAGGAGAACCTCTAACTAAGATTCTGTGCAGTTCGGAGAACCCCCAAATCCCACTCCTGGCTGGCCCCGCTCCTCCCTCCCCTTCCCTCCCTTCCCAGGAGTCCCCATGCAGCCCGTTTTGGATGCAGGTCAGTGCAGGGCATGCGCGGGAGAGGGTGAAAAACGGGTCTACTGGAAATTCAGGAAGGCCAGAAGCAGGCCCATTTCTGACCTTCAGAGGGTCTTCGGAGCCTGGGGAGGCCGTTTTTGCCCTCCTGGAGGCTCAAGGAAAGCCTCTGGAGCCTGGGAGGGCAAAAATACGCCCCTGGTGGTGCAGGAGGCCAACTAGGCCACGCCCACCATGGCCATGCCCACCCAGCAACCAGGCAGAGAACCCCTTGCTAAAATTTTTGAAGCCCACCCCTGGGAAAAGGTCACATCTCTGATATTCAAAATCTAATCCGTAATTACTTGGAGGCTATTCCCAGGTTTGTAACGACCCTTGAAAGAATGTAGTTTGGTTGCGTGAACCAACGGTGTATATGGGATTATGTGGGAAATACTGAATGCTATTTATTCAGGCCTTTTAGTATGCAAATCAATGTATCAGATTCTTTGGGGATTTTTTATTTTTATTTTATTTTTATTTGAATTTATATCCCGCACTTCTCCGAAGACTCAGGGCGGCTTACAATGTGTTTAGCAATAGTCTTCATCCATTTGTATATTATATACAAAGTCAACTTAATTGCCCCCAACAATCTGGGTCCTCATTTTACCTACCTTATAAAGGATGGAAGGCTGAGTCAACCTTGGGCCTGGTGGGACTTGAACTTGCAGTAATTGCAAGCAGTTCTGTTAATAACAGACAGACTTAGTCCGTTGAGCCACCAGAGGCCCTTATGATGAGGGGATGATGTTGGGTCATACTAAGAATATAACAACGGAATTGGTGAGACCAGAATACAATCATTAATTTTAGTCTTGAAATCATTTCTAAGCCAATACTGTTGGATTGCATTATTTTCTGGATTTATATTAGATTTATAGTAGAATATGGGGACCAATGAAAGACAATCACCAAGCAACATGTTCAATTGCAGTCATGATGACATCTCCTAGTTGGAAGGAAGGAATAATCCCTGCCAGCCATATGGTAGTGTAATGTTACTGGACCTTGGCAACTTTCAGATGTGTGGATTTTGGCTTGGTGGGGAATTCTGGGAGTTGAAGTCTACACATCTGAAAATGTGCTAAGCTTGAGAAATGCTATAGTAGACAACAATTACAATTGCTCAGGCTTTGTTCAAAGGAATGCACATGGCAGTTTGTGGATTATCCGGCTGCCTGACATATGCAGTAGAGTCAGGAATACATTTCCAATTTGTGATACTGAATAAGGAAACAGAAGATTTATTAGTGGGAAGTTAGTCAGGAGCATCATTAGAAATGAAATTTTGGTTCCACATTTTGGAAAGGATTCAAACATTTGGAATAGGTTCACCAAAGAGCAATGAATAGATTTAACAGATTAACAGAGTTGGAAGGGATCTACTAGGTCATCTAGTCCAACCCCCTGCTCAAGCACTACTTACGGGACCGCCTCCTGTTACCACATGCCTCCCACCGACCCGTACGCTCTCACAGAGAGGGACTTCTCAGGGTGCCGTCCGCCAAGCAATGTCGGCTGGCGGGCCCCAGGGGAAGGTCCTTCTCTGTGGGGGCTCCCACACTCTGGAACGAACTTCCCCCGGGTTTACGCCAAATACCTGATCTTCGGATATTCCGTTGCGAACTGAAGACGCATCTTTTTATTTGCGCGGGGCTGTCTTAAATTGAATTTTATCTTTTATCAATTTTTAAACGGGGTTTTTAGTATGGAAATTTTTTAATTTTAGGCTAATTTAAATAAGTTTTTTAAATGGTATTTTAATCTGTATATTGTATTGTTTTATCTTGCCTGTACACCGCCCTGAGTCCTTCGGGAGAAGGGCGGTATATAAATCAAATAAATAAATAAATAAGCAGGAGATCCTATACCATTTCTGACAAATGGCAGTCCAATCTTTTCTTAAAAGTCTCAAGCGATGAAGCTCCCACAACTTCCGAAGGCAAACTGTTCCATTGGTTGATTGTTCTCACTGTCAGAAAGTTCCTCATTTCTAGGTTGAATCTGTCCTTGGTCAGTTTTTATCCATTATTCCTTGTCTGGCCTTCAGGTGCTTTGGAAAACAGCTTGACCCCCTCCTCTCTGTGGCAGCCCCTCAAGTATTGGAAGATGGCTATCATGTCTCCCCTGGTCCTTCTCTTCACTAGACTAGCCATGCCCAGTTCATGTAACCGTTCTTCATATGTTTTATTCTCCAGTCCCCTAATCATCCTGGTTGCTCTCCTCTCCTCTGCTCTTTTATCATTATATTTTTATCATTAGAGATCTTTAAGCCAAGGTTTAAGAAGAAAGATTTGTTTATTAGATGCATCTTTTTCCTATTTCATAATAAGAAAAACCAGATGTACAGGTACAATATAGACGGTACCTGGCTCAGCTGCAATACTTGTAGGACTGATTTATTGTCAACTGTAAAAGTATCACAAGTAAGGCATATATTTTCACTTGACACAAGAATGTGGCAAAGTTATAGCAGAGTTTTCAGTCGCAGCTGGAAAAAAGTACTTTTTTAAAAGCCTGCATATTATACCTGTGAGTGGCAACAACTGACAGTAGCAACAACTCTTGTTGTTTGAGGATCATCTGATTTTGCAGCCCTGACTGGATGGCTTTACAGCTATTGCAAGGAAGAACACAAGAGCAACTGTGCTAAATCAGATCAGGGCCCATTTTATTTAGCATTTTACAGTGACCAGCTATTTCCTTCATAAAAGGCAGGAAATGAAGCTATACCCTTCTTCTATCCTTGTTTCCTTGCAGTTGATATTTTAATGGATAATGCCTTTCTCTGGAGACAATAATTATTTTTTCATTACAGTCCTGCCAGAATTAGATTTGTTCTTTAAGAATTTATCTAGTCACTTTACAGCCATTCATAGTAAAGATCATAAATTCCACAAATTATTTGCTATGCTGTTTCTTTGCTTCTTTTGCCTATTCTAAATCTCTTTCTAGTCTCCTTCCAAAACCATGGTCTATAGTTTTGAGAGGGAGGAAAACTCTATGCCTGTTATCTCCATTACATGCAGGAGTTTATACTTCTCAACCATCACTCACTTGCCTTTATTCAAGCTAAGAGTCAAACATTCTAATCTTTTCTGGGTTTTTGTTTGAGTCCCCTATTCATTTTAGACATCTTCTCTCACATTTCTTTTTTTCAACTGTTACATCCTTTTCCAACCAGTATCGTACAATGGTACAGACACATCAAATTTTGTATCTTGGCATTTTATTTTCAGCCCTTTTTCTAAAGATACCCAACATGGTATTTAAGTTTTCCATAATTCACAGTCACTGTGTTGATGCCGTCATTAAGCTCTCCGCTATGATGCCACATAATTGCAACAATTCTTTTTCTGGTTTATGACAGGATTCTCAGACTATACAAGCAAATATAAGAAGGAGGGGGGTTTGCATATTTTATTTATTTAAATTCAATTGTATTTGCCATTTGGTTGACTATTCATCAAGTTAGAACAGATCCTTTTACAGTTCTTTTCAGTCACTTTTGGTTTTCATTGCCTAAATAGTTACTCATAAGCTTGGCCGACTCACTACTTACCCTTAAGTCAAGTCCCAGAAGAAACTGTTAGGGAAGCTTTGAAGAAGCACGAAATGTAGAAATGCAGCTGTTTTACTCTCTGGATGAGCCAAGCACAGCCAATTCTAAAGCACAGAATGGAGAAATTGAATTATAGTTATGCTTATTTTCTTGTGATAGCTTGACATAAGATTCATTCACAATTGTTTTCCATTTTTAAGGATGTGTCTTCACAATCATACCTCCATCTTGGTGCCAAGCCAGCTCCTTATGTGATATAAGAGTGTTCTTTTCCATCAGAAAATAGAATAAGCCTTTATTGCAAACACTTGACAGTTTATATCAAATGAATTCATCTTCATAAGTTTGCTGACCTATTGCAGTAATCCAGCTGGTCCATTACAAATCGCTTAACCATTTTCTGCTTTGGTACCTGGTGACTATTATACTGTCTAAATTGGAAAGTAAAGCTTGCTACTCTATTATGAACTGGGAACATTTTGTTATGATAATGGTATTAAATTGTAACTTTGAAGTACTTTTCTGTATATTTATCATACTTCTAGATTTAAATTGTGAATGGATACAGTGTAGGCATATGGATGCTGGTTTTGAAAAGTGTAGTAGCAGAGGAATTCAAACAATTACAAAAATAATACAAAGAGTTTCTTGATTTTTAAAAAAATTTACTTTAGAAAAGAATTGACATGGCACAATGGAAAGGAAAGGAATGCACCACAGTTGCATAGTGTCTCCTTATTTGTTCAATTTACATACAGAATATAAAGAGAAATGCTGGATTACAGGAAACAAAACTTGGAATTAAAATAGCCGGAAGAAACACCAATTGCCTCTGATATGCTGAAGTTTCCATTTTGATAGCTAGACATGAGAACTCTAAAGAATCTCTTGTTGAAGCTGAGATTAAAGACTGCAAAAACTTGTTTGCTGCTGTGTTAAAAATCCTCCCCCCACACACAGATTAAGTCAAGGCTAGCCCAATGGTATAGAAATTGAAGTATTGACAGATGTTATCTTCATAAGCTCAAGTGTCATGAAACAGACAGTAGTTACTTGAAAGACTAGAGAAAACATTAGACTTGTGACACTAACCATGACCACAAGTACTGTTGGAGCCATGTATTTTTTTCCATTTGTAACATGGCTATCAAAGACACAATGAAGAAAAAATGATGTCTTTTCATTGAGGTGTTGAATAAAATGGTTGAGAGTATTTAATTGAATTCATTAGCAGCCCACCTCCAATAAACTCAGTGATGACCTCTTTCGAGGAAATCAGTCAATACTAGTTGAATGCAGCGCTAATGCTTGGAATACTCAAAAGTAGCTGAAAAAGTTCAGCAAAATACAAGATGGTTAAGAGAGCTCCTTGGTGCTCTCTGAGTTTGTTTTCTTCCAGACGTTTCATTACCAAACTAGGTAACATCATCGACGTTGCCTAGTTTAGTTTGGGTAACAAAAATTTGCAAGAAAATGACCAAGCTCAGAGAGCACCAAGGACCCCCCATTTAACCCTGAGCTCCAAATATTCTCTTTTATTGACAAGGTGGTTAGATATTATGTCTGATGATATAAGCACGAAGTTACAAAAACTCAAGGCAGTCTCGAATGATATGATATCCATCAAGGCACAGTCAGAAACGACCGAGGAATATGCTTCCCAGATGAACATGACTAGCATCAGGCTGATTAACTCTAGAGCATTTCTTCCGGGGAAAGAAATAAGAGTAACAATCCCCACCACGTTGGCGTTGGGAATCTTTCCCGCTGGAATCTTGTCTTCCTTCAGCCCGCCTCCTCCCGCCAATTTCGCAATTGGTCCTCCGGAGAAACTGGAGCCGCCTTGCAAACGTGGCGGCCGGGCGGCCCCACCTTTCAGTTTAGGCATCTCCTCCTATCCAATCGCGCGAGGCGTAGCATTCAATGGCGCGGAGCTTCACCCGTTTGCAACCGCGTTGCTGAGTGGCTGGGACGGTGGGGAGGGGGGAAATCCAATGACCAGTCCAAATTAGGCCATTCATAGGCGTCTTTTAAAAGCCAGACTTTTGCAGCTGGACCAGGGTTGTACAATGGGGAGCAGGAAAAACGGGTCGACCCCGCGTTGAGCCTTTATGAGCGCGTGGCCCGCGAGAGGCGAGATCCGCTGGACTGGGAGGCAGCCCAAGCAGAAGACACGTGTTAGGCGCTACAAAGTGAAGGAGGTTCCCCTCTCGACGTGTGTCGGAGAAGCGAAAGTTTCATCAGAGACAAACCGCCCTCGGGCCGGAAGAAGCCATGAGCCTGGGAACAACTTCTAGCTCTCTCACGGTGGGGCTGATGCTAGTAATGTGCATCAACAGGTCCTTGAGCGTCCCCACTTTCAGAAAGGAGAGAGTCGTTCGTCCCGATCCCGAACTCGGCAACCGGCAACACGAAGATAACCAGAGCTTCCAGTATGATCACGAAGCCTTTCTGGGCAAAGATGATGCCAAAACTTTCGATCAACTTAGCCCGCAGGAAAGCCAGGAACGGTTGGGGTAAGATATTTTACCAATACTGGAAGGCATAAAGGTCCCTCGTTCCCCGAGGCAAGAGGACGTTCTTGGGCAGGGTGAATTTAGAGATTTTCTCCAAGTAGCTACACAGTGAAATAATAGTATTTTGCACGCCGACGGAGTTTAGCCACTCTGCTGTCAAAATTAATAGTCTTTTCTCTTCCCTGAGAAACGGCGCGGCAGCGAAAAGCAACTCTGCAAGAGGCGAAGAAATTTCTTACAGTGATGCCTTGGTAACGTGGCGGGAGGGAAAGTTCCTGTCACCGCCTTGAATGGAAAATCAGTTTCATTTCTAGATCATACAGTATACAGAATTCTAGTTTCATCTGGGAGATTCAAGTCGAGGATCGGCTCATTGACATGAAAAGTCTTTTGTTTGTTATAGGAGAGGTTTTCTTTCTCTTTTTAAAACTTTTGGAGGGTGACTTCCTTAATTTGTTGCAGCAGAAACAAGAGTCTTTGGTGGGTGAGAGATCTACCCAGTGCATGACATTTATGTATCTTGTGTTGGCAGATGCATAATTGTGGGATGGAGGGGTTGAGTTTACAAAGTGGGAGCACAGACGTTATACACGTAGTCCTCGATTTACAACTGTTCCAGTTGTCAGGCATCCAAATGTAAATCATGTGACCATTCAAAGTTACAACAGCACTGAAAAAACGTGACTTATGACCATTTTTCACACAGATGACCATTGCAGCATCCCCATGGTCACGTCATTTACATTTATATGCTTGACAACTGGTTCATATTTACGACAGTTGCAGAGTCCTGGGGTCACACGATCCCCTTTTGCAACCTTTTGTCAAGCAAAGTTAATGGGGAAGCCAGATTCACTTAACAACCGTGTTGCTAATATAACAACTGCAGTAATTCTCTTAACAAATGTGGCAAGATAAGTCGTAAAATGGGACAAAACAAATTTCTTACTTAGCAACGTAAGTTCTGGGCTCAATTGTGATAGTAAGTCACGGACTACCTGTAGTGCAAAATCTAATGTTTTGCAACAACAACAACAACTTTAAAAAACACACACATTTGAGTTGGCTGAAAAGAGTACTAAAAGAAAATCTGATTAGGTGTCCACTTCCAATTCATGTTGCGGCAGACAGGATATGAATAGGCAAGTCTGACTCTTAAGAAAAGAAACCTAGCAACTAATAGAAACTGGTGGAAAGCATTTCAGTGGCATTGGACTTTAAAAAACAAGTTGAAAGATCAAATGTAAAATAGTAACACCATAACAGAGCATGTGAACAGTTTGCTCACTGAAGGGTGTCACAGATAAGAGGAAGTCAAACCCACATTCACATGGATCCCATTTATTACTCTTTTCTCCAAGATACTCAGGTTTAATCTTCCCATTTGATCTTCATGACAAATCTGCTGATTAGAGAAGCCAGAGAGATAAATTTGAGATTACCCTGTGATTTGCTGTGGGTAAGCATGAAGGAGAATATTCTCCAAATTTATACTCTTCTATAAGTGAAGGAATATCTCTCTTGTCTGGCCTAATTTTGTGATAAACTTGATTTTCTGTCTGAGGCAGGCAAGGAGAATTCCTTTTCTTTAGGGAAAATACAGTCTGCAATGGCTTCCCATATAACCTAATTTTTCTTCCTGAGTTTTTTATCCCATCTAACGTCCCCAGACCTGGCCAATATTACAGTAGTGGCCAAAATTGTGGAAACCTTTGGGGAAAAGTGTATGTTCTAAAACTAGCTAATAACACCACTTTTTGGGGGAGTAGTACCATAAAATTATATATCAATGGAAAGATGATTTAATCAAGAATGTAATGCAATAACTTTTATGACAGATTTGCTATTAAAATAGCAGTTACAGTATAAACAAGAACAGTGAAACACGTAGAAAAAGCGAGATATACAAAAATTATTACCATGCCAGTTAATACTTAGTTGGGTAACCTTTAGCATGAATTACGGCCTTACAACATCTTCCCATGGAGTGAACCAAGTCTTTTAGTTCTGCAGCTGTTATAATGTAAAGAAACCAAGATTGAATGATTGCTTCTATTAACTGGGTTTTATTGCTGGGTTGCTTCTGACTAACAAGTTTCTTTAGTTGGCTCCATAGGTCTGGGCTATTCCCAGGCCATTCCAGCAGTGAAATATGATTATCTTAAAACTAAAAAAAAAAAAAAGTGGCGTTATTAGTCATCAAATCTCAAAAATACATTTCCCCCAAAAGGTTTCCACAATTTTGGCCACTACTTTATATGGCCATTGGAGGGAGCGACAAATGTTAAAACATGCATAATGTCATGCAAATGCTGTAGCTGGTATCCTGGTACAAATTTTTATGGCATTTGTATGAAGAACATTATTTCATGGTGTCATTTGGGGATCTTTGCTGTTGGCTGAGGAAGTTGAAGTCCGCAGTTGAACTAAATGAAAACTTTGATTTGTGGATGGGTCCTTCAAGGTGTGGTGTTGGTGAGGGGAGAGAAGGCCTTTCATTCCTAAGGTTGTAACTTTCTCTTGAAAAATTGTCAACTTTTATTCAAAATAGCTCTCATTGATGTTAGTAGAGCCCCTTTTAAAGTCTAATTTCTAAGATGGAGGAGAAGAGAAGCAAGTGTGTGTAAATGAATAGAATAACGATGTGAGGTGGACCTGGCAGTTGTGCCAACGCCGTGTTTTGGTGATGCCTACTTAGGATGTGGTCCAGGACACAGTTGGTAGGGCTTCCATGTTTGATGGAGCAACTTCAATCCAAATAGTGTTTCCAGTAACTGGGCCCATAGTTTGATAATGTCATTAGAACTTTTGCCATCTGGTTATTGAGATGGGTCACAGGTAAAGGTGAATCAGCTGATTTCTGTCCTCTTCAGTCTGACATTTTCTATGCTTGGTGAGTGTTGTGTGTTCAAAGCATCCATATGGTACAGAGAAAGCTGTTATGACTCGCATCCCTGCTTGCTTGTACCTGGAGGCAGATGCAGAAGACTTGGTCGTCTATTGGGCATCTGAGGGGCATTCTAAATTCTGTATGCAGAATTTTTTGGTGCAGAACAAATGTCTTACTACAATATCACTGACAAAGAGGAACAATCTTTCCCACCAAGTGGTCTGTTAAATTAGGATTTCATTTGTGTATAACTACTTTGGGTCATGGGAGCCTCCAGATGCAATCTGTAATCCAGGTACAGATCTCTTTTCTGATGTATATCCCTCTGTGTATGCGGAAGGAGGTTGGAATTTGTATTTTGGCATTTTATTTGGCTTAGACAACACTCCACAAAACTTGACTAAGTACCTGTTATGTGAAAAAGAAATGTGATCGGTACTTTTAAAACATGCTAGATTATCAAATCCCTACAAATTCAGTGGTCAGTTATCATCAGTTGATGTTCAAATTTGACTCCTGTTGGGTTAATGCATGCATGGCTTTTTACTTTGCTGTCACTCCATTCCTCTTCTTTCCTTTTTTCTTCCCATCACAGTCTGAGGAGTGGCTTAAAATGCCACGTAGGTTTTCTTGGAGAAGGCACAAGGCATTATTTCTAGAGAATGAGAATCTCTTGCATACATCTCCAGTTCTTCTCCTTCTGCTGCCTGATTAGACAGATAGTTGAAAGCAAAGGCAGAGTGAAATGGGGAGAAAGACTAAGAAAGGACATGGGTAAAGACAGAGACTGTGAAATATCTGCTTATAATGCAACCCTTCCTCAAAAAATAGATTGCAGGTCAGTCACAATAATGCAACATTTTTTAAAAAATGTAATCGTAGCTTGTGGAGGTAAAAACAGCAGAGAAAAGATTTCTTCAAACAATAATGTTATCTTAGATCAGATGGACAAAGCAGTGTGGTAGAGTAGTTAAAGTTTGGGATTCATACTGGAAGTGTGCTCAATGATTTTGGGCCAGTTCTTTTTTCAGCCATTGTGCCTCACAAGTTTGTTGCAGTTGGGAACAATTGCAGGAGAGAGGGCTGGGTCCCTGGTGGAATGGAGGGATATTGGTGTATCAGATAATTAAAAAATTACCAAAGAGATGCGCAGTTTAAAAATAAAAATCTAGTTTATACATTTGAAGGAGGATATTATAGAAGATACTGAAGTGTATCATCTGCTGTCATGCAAATTACATCAGCACTGGGGATACATTGGGGTTTTCCAAAAATCCTTACTCCCATGACCCTAGCAGGAGGTCCTTGACTATAATTGGAACCAAAATTTCTGTTGCTAAGCAAAGTAGTTATTAAGTGACTCACACCTGATTTTTTGACCTTTTTTGACATGGTTGTTAAGTGAATTATTGCAGTTAAGAGAATCATGGTTTGTTAAGCAAATCCAACTCCCCCTGTTCATTTTGCTTGCCAGTAGCCAGATGGGATGATCAGAAATGGCAATCAAATGACCCAAGAATGCTGCAACCATTATATGGTTGCATTATAACCATTATATAAGCAAATATATGCCGATTGCCAAGTGCCCAAGTTTTGATTATGTAACCATGGAGATGATGTGATTGTTGTAAGTGAGAAGATTGGTTGTAAGTTACTTTTTTAAGTGCTGTGGTAACTTTGAATGGTTGCTAAACAATTGGTTGTAAGTCCAGGACTACCTGTAGTTTCCTAGTCACTTGATCTGCTGCAACTGTAGTTGTAAAACAACCTGTTAGCAAACAAATTAGCTAATAAACTTGTAAGGGGACTATTTTCCATCTTAGTGGAGGTAAAAGAGATGAGCACTCTGGTGACAGCAATCAGGAAAACTGAGGATAAGCTGCAGAAGGTTTACACATCTTGAGGCCGACTACAAATTGTGAGTGGTATCATTTGTTACATAAGCAGAGATAGCAGGTTGTTTACCTCTAACTATACAATACATCCACAATTCAAGAGGACCTTGATCATCTAACTGCTTGGTCTAAAATTTGGCAACTACAAATCTCAAGCAGTAAATGCTCAGTCTTGCATATTGGAAGGAAGAACCCAATCACAAAGTACATGCTTGATGGACATTGCCTCGCAGATGACCCCCACCCTGTCAAAGACCTTGGAGTTTTTACATCTAACGATTTAAGTGCCAAAGCCCACTGCAACTATATAGCTAAGAAGGCTCTAAGAGTTGTTAACTTAATTTTACGTAGCTTCTTTTCAAAAAACACCACGCTACTGACCAGAGCATATAAAACATTTGTTAGGCCAATTCTTGATTACTGCTCTCCTGTCTGGAACCCATACCATATATCTGACATCAACACAGTTGAGCGTGTCCAAAGGTATTTTACGAGAAGAATTCTCCACTCCTCCGAAACCAATAAAATACCTTATTCCACCAGACTTGATATCCTGGATCTTGAAAACTTGGAACTTTGTCGCCTTCGACAGGATCTGGGTTTAGCATATAAAATCATCCGTTGTAATGTCCTTCCTGTCAATGACTTTTTTAGTTTCAATAACAATATCACAAGAGCTACCAACAGATTTAAACTCAATGTCAACCACTCCAGTTTAGATTGCAGAAAACACGATTTCTGTAACAGAATTGTATATGCTTGGAATGCATTACCTGACTCTGTGGTTTCTTCTCATAACCCCAAAGGCTTTACTCAAAAACTGTCCACGGTTGACCTCACCACTTTCCTAAGAGGATTCTAAGGGGCGTGCATAAGAGCACAAACGTGCCTACCGTTCCTGTCCTATTGTTTCTTCCCCTATGTATATATATATGTTTATAGTACCTCGTTTCTCCTCATATATATGTTCATATATTATATAACCCTTTATGCAATGCTTGTATATATTGTTACGACAAATAAATAAATAAATAAAATAAATAAATAAATAACTGTATGGGTTCTGTGTCTGTTTAGTGGCCTCCTAGAAACTGTCTAGAGCAGGGGTGTGAAATTCAAGGCACTCTAGGGTGCTTAGATCTGGCCCACGGGGCCACCCTGGAAACAGCGAAGGACCGACCCACGGTGCCTCTGCCAGTGAAAACAGAGCTCGGGAGGGCTGCACACAGCTGTTCTGTGTGGCTCCCCCGAGCTCTGTTTTTACTGGCAGAGGGCTGCAGGAAGCAGTTACAGCTGAAAATGGGCCCAGGAGCCCGTTTTCATGGCAGAGTTCTGAGGCCACCACAGAGGCCACCGACACAAATGATGTCATGCTGGCGATGCTCACCTGGCCCCTGAAATCAAACACAACCCTGATGTGGCCCTCAATGAAATTGAGTTTGGTCTAGGGCCACCTTTTTGGTGAAAATCAGTTTTCATATACTGAAAGATCAAGGTCCTATTTAATCACTTCAGCTGCTCTTTGACTGCTATCATGCCGGAAGAATGGAAGAGCTTTCTGAGCTGACTTACTGCACTGTTTCTTCTTATTTCCTGTTTTCTCCTTTTTTCTTTTTCTTTTTGAGTTTTATGTTTTTTTTCCTCCAAACTTAGGAAGCACAAAAAGGAAACACATGATGATATGAGAAACATCATGTAAATATTATGACTTTCATAATTGTGTCAGACTTTGGGATGTATTTTTGCATCGTTTGTATGATGACAAAATGCATGAATAGTCATTTTGACATCAGCATGGCTTTCCATGGATGCCTGTCTCTCCTAAGCGTTGTAATACCTTTAACTTTTATCTCCCCACATAAAATTCTGTGTAAATGTGGAATTAAGCTGCTGTTTATGGTGATATGATCACTGTACTTTTATGCAGAATAAATTATACTTTTTAGGGTGTCTTTCTTTGTGCTGTCTGATATGAACACATAATATATTTTTCTGCAAGAGTGAAAATTCTGCTCCATATAACATATATTCATAAATACGATATCAGTGGTTACAGAATCCGTCCTTGATGGCAATAGATGAGGAAACTGTGTTGTAACAGACTTGAAAATGACCACATTGGGAAGGCTATGATAAAGGATTGGATGGCTTGCTCAAGTATATTTTACTATAATTCAGATACTGATTTGGATGTTTGTATATGATCTGGAGGACAGATATGCATGAAGAATTTGTTAGTGCAAACAGCAGTGCTAAACAGCAGAGATAAAATGCATCATGTGAGCCTTAGATAGGTTTCATGCTGGTTCCCATTCAGAAGATTCATTTTAAGCAAATGTAATTGTACAAGGTATGACAATTTGTAGAACAGTTGCCTAGGATTATATGGATAGTAATGCAAATTCTGAAGATTCTAATAATCTGATTACTTTTCCCTTTATATCAGCAAAATTGTTGATCGGATCGATGATGATAAAGATGGTTTTATCACAACAGAAGAACTGAAAAATTGGATTAAAAGAGTACAGAAACGTTACATTTTTGAAAACGTGGCTAAGGTCTGGAAGGATTATGATCTTAATAAAGACAATAAAATTTCATGGGAAGAATATAAACAAGCATCATATGGCTACTACTTAGGTAAGAAAATTCTAGACATTCAGCTGCATTTGTTTACATTTATCACCTATAAAACAACCTAATTCAGATGCAACAGAACTGGAGTGAATGGTGGATGGATGAAAGATTAGCCTAATAACTAGCTAGTGCTAAAAAAAATACCTAAGAGTAATATAATTCCCATAGTGAATTAAGTTCTTGGACTTTTGGAAAATATTGGAAGAAAAATACTCAAACACACAAAGCACAATTATCAGCAGTTCTGAATTCTAGCATTATTTCTAAAAAAGCTTATGGAACAATTTTTTGGTTCTTTTCCAGAATAGTATGACTGGAAGTAAAGTATTTAGTAAAATATTCTCTGGTAGGAAACAACAGCTTAATTCAAACCTAGATCCTATCAACCCCATTTTGGCATTTTACACGTATGATAAATTTGATACAAAATGTATCTGAGAGTACTTGAATGCTAAAGAATATCTGAAATTTTGGAGCAGAAAAATATCAAATCTCCCTGAAGTATCCTCCTTCACTTTCTCCACATGAAAAGCGAGCCTTGTGTATATTAAATACCAGTTGAAATTAAGCCAAGGGCTACAGCCAGGCTGCAGGTTATTCATATTTGTCTTTGATGTATTCAAGATTAAATTGCAAGATAGCAGAAACTCGCTTGTTTTGTAAATATAGGCAGACAAGATGCTCAGGTAAGAAATGAATACAGAAAAGAAGAAATGCATTTGTCAATTTAATCTAAATGTAAATGAATCACTAAATGGGACTTTGGATTCAGTTTTGAGTTCCAGAGGACATGGGTACCATTACAGAGGGTGGGTGTTCCTATATCCTTTGTTTCTGACTACATGTGCTTATTCAAGCATATCAGTTTTCTGGCCAACTTGGTGGCTCTGTGCACATCGTTATAAACAGGTAAAGATTCCTACGTATAATAGTGTATATGTCAAAGCACAAATGCTTTTGGGTGTAAAAGAAAAGGGACTACTTGGGCTATTTTCATAATACCATTGTTTTGAGGACTAAAATGGTAATTAAATCCTCTTAAAATACCTTCCTTCTGTTTAAAGCACATGGAAGTAGCAGCTGCTGCAACACTGATAGTATATATAAGGATGGGAAAGGGACGCAGATACGTAGCTTTGTTAAAGAATCTCTAGTAAATACAAAATGCTGTGGTTTTTTTATTGTGGGCTAAGAAAAGAATAACAATTTTTATTTGAAGAATATGCAGCTGTAACTGCGTGTATGTACAACAGTAGATTCAAAGATCTAATGGAAGAATTCCCATAGACAGAATACTATACTGGATGTATGTCTTATGTAGAAGAGATTTAGATTCTAGCATACCTTTCCTGGTTAAAACACTCTGTTGTTAATTATTCCTGCAATTTTAGTTTGGTTCATCTTATTCTAATAATTTCTTTTTTCTATAGAGCATTCCAAAGAGTTCCAAGATATCACAGAGCAACACAATTTTAAGAAAATGCTGCCCAGAGATGAAAGAAGATTCAAACAAGCTGATCTGGATGGTGATTTAGAAGCAACTCGTGAGGAATTCACTGCTTTCCTTCACCCGGAGGAGTTTGAGCATATGAAAGACATTGTTGTTCTAGTAAGCTATGGCAAAGCCACCTTTATTCCTTTGGGCTTCTCTTTATTACATCAGTTTGAAAATGACTTCCTCATCTTTCAAGGCAAGGTTTCCGAGGCAGTAATTACTGTCCTTTTCATCCAGAAGGAAAACTGTTTTTAGGAATTATGCTGCTAAAAAGTAGCCTCTCTCCAGTGGTGAAATCCAAACTGGTTTGCTACTGGTTTGCTGGCCGCGCAAGTGCGCTGTGCACCAAAAAGAGGTTTGGGAAAGTAAGTAGAAGCGGGGAAGGGGATCAGTTGTGCCACATGATTTAGCTTCGCTAGAAAGCAGAATTTCCTGCTTTCTAGCGAAGCTAAACCCCGCAGCACAGCTGATCTCTCTCCCCCCCCCCCGTTCTACTTACCTTCCCAAGCCTCCTTTTGGTGCATGCTGCGCGCACACGTGCATACACAGTATGTGCCAAAAGGAGGCTTGGGAAGGTAAGTAGAACAGCGGGGCGGGGGAGAAAGCAGGATTTCCTGCTTTCTAGCAAAGCTAACCCCGTGGCATAGCTGATCATCAGTTCCTCCAAACCGGTAGCTTTTTAAACTGCCGGTTTGCTCAAACTGGTAGCCAACTACTGGTTCACTCAAACTGGTAGCTTTTTTTTTTAAATACCAGTTCGCCCGAACCAGTAGTTTTTATCACTACCAGTTCACCCAAACTGGAGCGAACTGGTAGCATTTCACCCCTGCCTCTCTCCCAAATTTTGGTGATCCCTCTATTGGTGTTGATCAATTGGTGTTTAGAATTGGTGTTAGATTAGAATTGGTGTTGATCAGTTCTGTCTGAATCTTGTTTAGTAGTAGGTGGCAAACAAGTCATAGACATGGACCCATTTTGCCATGAATATTGCCTTATTGAAGTATTCAACAAATCCTTGGTTTTTATCACATACTAAAGCAACAATACTGAGAAAAAATGCTTGTGTTAAACGTTTTAAAATGGCATCCATTGAAAATCATAAAAATGCAAACTTTGTGTTTTGCCTACATTTATCAATGGCCAACCCTTTGCCTCCTATCTTTGAGCAGCCCATTGTTGCTTCAGTACTACAAAGCCGGGCTGTTCTCACAATCCTTCAAATTAGCTGTAGAAATCAGGCTGTGGCTGCTTACTATGGTATAATTTTACTTTATAAGAAACATAGGCAGTGCCTTATGGTTTAATTCACATACATTAAGCATCATTCATAGCTTACTCAATTAAACACGATTAAACAGTTGGGTAGTTTCACACTATTATATTTAACAAAATCAAATAAACTAGTGGTTCTCAACTATTTCTTTATTACAGAGTCCCTTTAAATACCTTTTGTGGCCATGAACCATGGCCCCAGATCACCAAGACCTAACTCAAGATTTAAACTGTAACATTTCTTCAAGCCTTCATGGACCCCTCTGATGACATCATGGCCCCCCGGGGTCTGCAGACCCCAGGTTGAGAACCACTGAAATAAAAAACATTCCAGTGTGTGATGTCAATCTAGGCATAGTCAGCCATTGGCCCAACTAAGTGATGGCAAGACCAGCTTTCTCCATCGTCCAACTGTTGACTATAGTTTCCAAAATTCCCTGGGTTTTTTTTGTTGAGATACTGAGATTTGGGCTTAAGCTCTTCCTACGGTATGTACTGAATCACAGGCTTACTGCTGTTTCTGAGGCTTAGAAACTATATTTGCTATTCCTAACTTGGAACCTTACAATATTATTAGTCACATTGATTTATTAATGACCTGGTTGACTAAGCAACCTTTGAAAGTTTAGCTATTTTTATATATATGATATCTCTAGAGAAATATTACAGAGGATCCTGTAGCCAATTCCTTTGCATAAAGAAGATTCTAAGGTAAAACATACCTTCCATGTATGTTCAGGAAAAATATTTAGATAATATAACATTACATTTGTTATATGTTTGATTAAAAAAAGGCTCTACTGCTCTTGGTGTAAACAGCCTTTCTCAGACTGTTCCTTTCCAAATATTTTAGATGTCAACTCTCATAATTCCTAGCAAGCACTCAATAGGCCAAGCTGGCTGAAGATTATGGAAGTCCAAGACCACTGGAGGGCTTCACATTGGGAGATGCTGATGTAAAAGGACAGCTGAAAATGAAAGATTTATAAGCAGTTTGCAGAAAAAACTAGGCATCTTTATACTGACAGCTTTTTTCCTCTTATTGTGACAGGAAACACTGGAGGACATAGACAAAAATGAAGATGGTTTTGTGGATCAGGATGAATACATTGGTATGCCATGGCATGGAGAATTCTACTATTTGTTATAAATATGGTTTCTTTTTGTATAAATATATGATTTTTACTGAAACTTTTAAAATGAAATCTAATACAAAGTAATATAATGTAAGGAAGAAGAAAAAAAAGAGAAATCAGAAAGAAAGCAAAAAGTTCAAGAAAAGAAAAATTGAATAAAAATAGGAAGAAGGAAAGTATATATAGAGAATCATATTCTTCCTTTCTATAATCTATCCCCTTTAATCCTCAAAGATGTAAATCAAAAGCTCATTTTTATAATTTCTTGCAAAATGTCTATAAGACAGTTCTACTCACCAATAATTGTAGATATATCTTTTCTCTAATCAAAGAAAATAATTTAGCCATTTCAGCAAAATATGTCAACTTCACCAATCATTCTTCCATTATGGACAATGTTGAATCTTTCCATTTTGGTGCATATATTAATTTCGTTACACTAATTATATATTGAAATAATCTCCCATAACATTTTTCTAACTATTCTCCCATTAGTCCTAAATTCTGACTTCAATTGAATTCTGGTCTGTAACATCCTCTATATCAAAGTTAGTATTTGAATCCATTTCTTTTAGCTTTTATTCATGTCCACCAAACATGATAAAATGTCCTTTCATGTTTACATTTCCAAAATACATTTCATGTCCTAGACCAGGGGTTGGCAACCCGTGGCTCCGGAGCCACAAGCAGCTCTTTGGGCCCTCTGCCACAGCTCCTTGATCCATCACTGGTTGGCCCTGCCCCTCATTTCTTTTTTGGACTCCAGCCCAAAGCGGCAGGAAGCGAAGGCTGCCTTAAGCATAAATGTGGCATGAAGGCAGGTATAGGGCAGCTTCGCTCCAGCACTTTCCTCCCCCCTCCTCCTTTGTAACTCCCTGGCCGGCTGTTACTGAGCCGGGAGCATGCACATGTGCAGGGAGACCCTCCAAGCAAGCGCCAAAGCTCAGGAAAGGCACATGCATGGTGGGCAGCTTGCTCACTTAAGGAAGGTTCTCCTTAAGGAGCTTGCTCACTTAAGGAGGGTCTCCCCGTGCATGTGCACGCTCCTGGCTCAGCAATAGCCAGCCCAGGCATCCTGAGAGGAGGAGGGGGAAGAGGGTCTCCAGAAAATGCAGGAACGAAGCTGCCCTGTACCTGGCTTTGCGCCACATTTGCATGTAAGGTAGCCTTCACTTCCTGCCACTTCAGGCTGGAGTCCAAAAAAGAAATAAGAGAGGCAGGGCCAACCAGTGATGGGACAGGAATGGAAACTGCTCACTTTGAAATGGCAATAGAAATCCCCAAGGTAATTACTATTTATGTTGTATAAGAGAGAGAGTAACATATTGCTTTGCCAATTCACATGACTTCCTAATATGCAACTATTACACATCGCCTCAACGGAGTTAAAGTTACACCCTCAGGAAAGACACATGCATCTTCTCTCTCTCTCCCTTCGTGCTCAACCGAAGAGCTGCCGGAGGTGGGTGAAGACACGGCAAGGCAATAGCCGGAGCATCAGTGCAGGAGAGAAGCTGCATCCTGTTAAGACCCTCCTTAAGCGAGCGGCCACCCACCCCGCGCACCCCTTTGTTGTGCTTTGTTCCCAGCCAGGGAGTTACAAGAGGAAGGGGGAGGAGGAGGCTGGTTGCACGAAGGGAGGGGGGAGGCACAGAGAGAGAGAGAGAAAGAGACATAGAGACACACACAGAGTGATACATAGAAGGTGAGAAAGGGGAAGAGAGGGAGAGCGACAGTCACAGAGGGGGTGGAGAGAGGGGGAGAGAGACATAGAGAATGGTTTTGTGGCTGGGTAAGCGTGGCTATGGGGTCATGTGACTGGATGGGAGTGAGTGACATTGAGTTGGCCACACCTACCCAGATTTTGTGGCTCCCGGTGTGTTTTTTTTCTGTAGGAAATGGGTCCTACAGAAAACACTCTGAGTGTTTAAGGTTGCTGACCCCTTTACCTAGACCAGTAACGGCTAACCTTTTTGTCCTTGCGTGCCGAAAGTGCATGCATGCACAACAGGCATGAGCGCGTGCTGTCATCCATAATACAATGCATGCATGACATCCCCTGCGCATGTGCACGCCTCCCCCCTGACCCCCATGGGTCTGCATATAACCCCCCCATGCCCCGTTTTGGGCCTAGCAGGCCTCCCTGAAGCCTCCTGGAACCAAAAACGGGAGGCAGGGCATGCCACACACACACACCATTCTCCCCCCCCACCCTTGCATGCCTACACTGTTACAGGTGTTATGTTTGCCTTGTATGCAGTTTTATTCCTCTCTAGCCTTTATCTCCATTGTTCAGTGAAGCATTCCTGCCCCTCTAGGATTTAACTCTTATCTGCTCCTGTGAGGCACTTCCTGTTCCTGTTGGATGTATATACAGCTCAGCTGGGGTGAGGGCTCGCGTGCAGGCAGAGGGGCCTACGAGTGCCACCTGTGGCATGCGTGCCATAGGTTCACCATCACAGTCCTAGACAATACATTATGTCATGTACTAATGATACATTGTTTAATACAAATTCTCTTTTAGATCAAAACACAGTATAAATTTCAAATTTTAACCACATATTTTCCCATCGATCCATCTGCTTATTATGATCAAAAATCTTGACCTGTTTTATCATTATTTAACCTATTTTTTATGTTTCAAATTTAAACGAACAATTATGTATTTTTAGGAATTATATGTTCGTAAATACACAAATATATTTCAAGTTCTATCTTACTTTGCTCCATTTTAAATCTTTTGGATAACTATAAATGGGGAAAACATTGACAATTATATCCTTCTGCTTTTCATTGGTCTCTTGATTTCATTTTAAATTTGCCTTGGAAGTTTTCTAATGAGTCCCAGTATGTCAACTAGTATTTTTTTTCTGCCTATTCTCCCTTAACTTATAAATTTATTTTAAATCTTAATTCCTATAATTTTCTAAACTTGTCTTATATCTTTTATTCAATAACTCAAGAACCATAATGAGCAAAATTGGAGACAGGGAATATTCTTGTCTTGTTCTTTTTTTGAATCTCACAAGGTTTTGTTATTCACCATTAACAATTACATGTGCTTTCTGAGATATATAAATCAATCTTATATCTTTAATAAAATTATCTCCAAGTTTCATATGTTCCAGAACTGTAAACAAACAAACAAAAATTCAAATGATCAAAGGCTTTCTCTGCATTTGGAATATCAATGCAGCTTGTTTTTCATTATGTTGCTCGAATATCACAATATTCAAAACATTTCTAATGTTATCTTGTAGTTGTCTTTTAGGTATAAATCCATATTTCTCTTCACTAAAAAAATCCTGTAAAATAAATATGATTTCCTATGACCAGTTCGAGTAGTCTTCTCCCCAGTTAGAAACTGCACATAGGTTGTTAGTGAGACTACACATTCTGGCTATAAGTACTGGGTATCAGCCTTGTTCTTTCTTAGAATCTACCTTAACTCTAAATGCAAGCCTAATGTATAGGATTTTTGTGGATAAAAGCCCCAAATCATATTCAATATTCATAGAAACTGGAAATCAGCTAAAGGGATCAAGTGTCTTTGTTAATTGTGCATCAGCATTTGTTCCGAAGTATGATAAACACCCTTGATAAGAAAGACATCATGTGACTATTATCAGTTTAGGGAAAAGATTGTTACCATTTCCTTACTTGTTAGGTAACTCAGAAATATAATACAGGTAGTTTTGACTCATGACATTTTGTTTAACGACTGTTCAAAGTTGCAACAGTCTCAGAAAAAGTGATTTAGCAACCATCCTTAAAATTACAACATTTAGTATTATTGCAGTGGCTTGCAGTCAAATGATCATGGTTTGTTACCTTTTCAGTTGGCTTCCAACAAGCAAAGTCAATTGGGAAAGCCAAATTTGTTAATAACACTATGATTCACCTTTTTTCTTGTTTTTTTCATGTTGAGAAAAAATTATTATTATTATTATTATTATTATTATTATTATTATTATTATTATTATTATTTACATTTGTGGCACATCTTAGTTCATTCTGAGCCTTAGCTTTCCTAACTTATTTTTCCGAGTATTGTTTGATTTCCAAGTCATCCTGCTTTTTCAAAGCAACATTGGTTCCTCTTTGGAGTACTTAGTGCTCAGGGCAAAGAAAAGAAAAGGAAAGTTAATGAAGAGGTACCGGTACTTCCTATGAACGGATATATCTAAAGCCTCACTAAAGACCACTAAGTTCCACATAGCTGACTGTTGTTTCTCTAAGATTCCTGGTGCTCTCTATTCCTTCAGCTTGTTTGATTCTGATGTTATCCATAGAGACTTCGGCTGGCAGGAAGAAAATGCAGAGTTGCTCTAGGCTGTTTTTCTAGTCAGACTTCTAAAGGTAGCATAAAAGAAAGTGGTTGGATTGTGTAATAGGAAAGTGTGACTCTTCCAACTTCTCTTGTCTTAGAAGATATTCAATAGGTAAGAAAAGGGATCAGCATTCTCCTATTTTATTAAAAGAAAGTTGTTTTCTATCAGACAAAAGATGCAAGAAGATAAAACAATACCAAGGCTTGTAAATAAGCCTACTGAAGTAGCACAGGTTTAGCAGCATAAACCAAAGTAGAAATATAAACAGAGTTTTGAAGATGTGGTGAGAATAGAATCTTTTAATATTTGGGAAGCAGCAGAAAAGGGTAACCATGGCAGCACAATTACAACTATACTTATTTTATATGTGCAGCACACATAAAGTCGGCAATACAGGTAGTCCTCGAGTTACGACCACAATTGAACATAAAAGTTCTGTTGCTAAGTGAAACATTTGTTAAGTGAGTTTTGCCCCATTTTGTAAAGTTAGTAACAGGGTTCTTAATGAATTGGCTTCCCCATTGACTTTGCTTGTCAGAAGGTTGCAAAAGGTAACAGCATGACCCCAGGATACTGCAACTGTCATAAATATGAGTTGCCAAACATCTGGATTATGATCATGTGACCACAGGGTTGCCACAATGGTCATAAATGTGAAAAACGGTCATAAATAACTTTTTTTTCAGTACCATTGTAACTTTGAACAGTCATTAAATGAACTGTTGTAAGTCACAGACTACCTGTGCTGTAATCCCAGTGGCAGACACTATCTTGATTTTGTGTGAACTATTTTATATTCTAATATAGCGTGCAGAAGAAATTATCTCTAAACAAATGCATTTATAATTATATATTAAATGACACATTACCCTTATCCGCTCGGCCTCTTTCATATTAACTGATGACTTAAATAAAAATGAAGCCCACTTTTTTTGTTAGCTGTAGATACAATTATATCATATATCAGAGCAGCAAATAAGGAGAACGGTGGCTTACAGAATGTGTGAAATATTTAAGCATATACATGGATTTCTGAGTTGTCGTTCAAGTAGCAGTTACATTATCAATTCAAGAGCGGTAAAATGCTGCATGATGATAAAAGAAGTGTGAAGCCACCATGCAAATGACATAAGAGCATATGCAAAGTGGATTCTGAGAATCATTACGCTCTTCCTCCCATCCTTCCTATCTGTTGCAGGAGTTCACATCTAACTCTTAAATTTTTAACTGGCTATAAAACAATTTTTGTCCCATCTTACGAACGGAATCCAATTTCTGCAAACTACAGTCAGTATTAATGAAGATGTGGCACTAAACCACGAGAAAAGGAAATGATGGAGAATTACGTTGTGAGATGTAATTGCATGGACCACTTCTAATGCATTTACCATAAGTTGCCTACATACAGTTCATATGATTTTTCCAGCCTACTGTTCTTTTAATATTGGTTTCTATGAGTTTTACTGTCTCCAACTCTTGAAGATCAGTTTGATTGGTGTTTTTCTTTCTTTTGCAGAGTATGATTCCCCTCCCCCCATGAATAAACCTGTTATAAAAAGTTGGGTTCGATAGGTCCTGAGTTATGGGGAGAGAAGGAAAGGGAATAATTTTTTTTTAAAAGCCTGAAATTACCTTTATCCTAACAACTATCACTCTAATCTTGTACATCTATTTAATTTTAATCATTTGGCATCTCTTCATACAAGCTTCATTGTAAGTTTATATCATGATTTATGTCAGTGGTCACCAACTGGTGGTCCATGAGAAAAATTTTGGTGGTCCTCAGAAAAATTATTTGCATTTTTTATATTGCACTAAATACTATTTAACTTTTCTAAAAAAATCATATTAGTGGTCCGCGGGATTTAAAATTATGAATGTAGTAGTCCCTGAGGTCTGAAAGGTTGGTGACCCCCTGATTTATGTGGTTTTATTGGTTGGATTTTCATACTGATATTTTGGGTGACTATAATGCATTTGATTTTATATAACATAACATAATAACAGAGTTGAAAGGGACTTTGGAAGTCTTTTAGTCCAACCCCCTGGCCAGGCAGGAAACTCTACACCATTTCAGACAAATGGCTATCCAACATTTTCTTAAAAATTTCCAGTGTTGGAGCATTCACAACTTCTGCAGGCAAGTTCTGCAGGCAATATAATCATGAATTATTGGGAAATAGGTCTGTATAGAAATACAGTATATAAATAAAGGTGGGATACAACTTTTCTCTAGTACAAAAACTGAGTTTTACATACTATTTCTTGTTTCCAGCTGACATGTTTGCACATGAAGATGGGGGACCTGAACCAGATTGGGTGGTAACAGAACGTGAACAGTTTGCAGATTTTCGAGATCTAAACAAGGATGGAAAAATGGATAAAGAAGAGATTCGACACTGGATTCTTCCAAAAGATTATGATCATGCACAAGCTGAAGCAAGGCATTTAGTTTATGAATCAGATGCAGATAAGGTATTCAGTGTTTTTTCCCCCTACAGGTGTCATGTTAGCTTATTGGTTTGATTCTACTTTGCCCAACCATAAATTTAAGATTTAATAATTCTGGTAAGATGTTTATTAAAAATGCATCATTTGAATGACTACCTTGATGTCATTAGCTAATCTTTCAGAAAATGCTTGAAAAAAATATTACAGTAAAAAAAAAGTAAAATTGTAAATCTAATGTGGATTTTTAACATTTGTTCTAATCTAAAGAGTGTACCTCTGCCCCCCAAATATTGCTTCTGATACAAGTTAAAATTTATAAGTGTTTTCTTTAAATCAAGGAAGCGTGATTTAGATTATTTTTTTCACACCAATAATTTATTTTTCAAATTGGTTTGATATTTTTGCAAACAAATGCCTACTGATACCTCTTTTTGTATATTGTTCTTTTTATATGGCCTGAAGCATTGAGGCCCGCATGTAGGCTTTACAAATAAAGGGATTTAGAGAAAAGTATGAATAAATACCAATCCAAGTTCTTATACCAGAGTTTGGATTTTTAAAACAAAGGGACTAGAAATTGACTAGAATGGAACATAGCTCTGTATAGGGCCCCTCCTAAGTCTTCTATTGGTCTTCTGCTGAATGCTTGGTACATTTGCAGGTCTCAGAGGAAAGTAATACCCAGAAATACCTACAAAAGTAGCAGAATATAATCAATCTCAGAACAAGTGGATTATGCAGGCCAAATTTTCATCATGGAAACAAACCAAAGCATTTTAGAGCAACATTAAAAAGGGACTGCTAGAATTGTTGCAGCTTATCTGCAGTTAAGATTGTCTTCAGCTTACAATTTTTTAATAATCATTTTCATAGAGCCAAGTAATTTTGTATGAGTGTGTGTGTGTATTTTTGTGTCTGTGTATACAAACACACACATCTTGTTTTTAGATATACATTAAAGCTATGTAATTAGAGCTGGATATTTGTAGCTGTTTTTCTAACCAGTTGTTTTTTTACTTGCAGGATCAGAAGTTAACCAAACAAGAGATTCTAGATAATTGGAACATGTTTGTTGGAAGTCAAGCTACAAATTATGGAGAAGACCTCACAAAGAATCATGATGAGCTATAATGTTTTTGGAAAAGCAAATACATCAGAGACTTTTGTCTAAGTTGCCTGTAGATGACTAGAATAACAATGGTCATTGTGGCAAATTAATTTTGCACCAGTATATACTTTCTTACAAAAAGCAAGTCTGTTAATACCATTGAATGCCACAGATGTCACTTCTTCTAAATGCATATTTTAATGAATTCATTGTAACTTGGGAAGTGCACTTTCCATTTGTAGGTTGACATACTTTCACTTCAATCCTAAATATGTAACCTTGGATTTATCACTACAATCAGTGAGATTTAACCTGTGAAACAGTAAGATAAACAGCCTCCCATCTTACTACTTAACATGTACTACATCATACTGTGTGTGGAGAGTTGGATAATTCAGTGCCCTTTCATGGTATAGTCAAACCCCCATATTTCAAAAAACATGGAATCTACCAAATGTGTTGGGGTACAGCTCATCCCCAATCCACATGACCAGTGGTAGACGAAAAGCTTGTCTTTCATCCCTGCCATTTAGGGATTTCTTTGATGTCAGAATGTTTCAAATGTTTTATGAAGTGGTAGAAGTATCATATAAGGCTACATCACATGAAGTATACTATCATCAGAATGCATTGCTCAGGTTTTCAGTGATAGGTCTATACTCAGAACTAAGATCTCATCTCAGAAAGTTACACAACTCATAATGCTTTTGACAGAGAAATGATCAGCCCTGTCATTTCCAAGAGTTATTGCAAAGGAACCATAATCTACAACTTAGTCCCTTCCAGACTGATGAGAATGTGTGGATTTGGATGTATATATAAACATCCAAATAATATATATATTATACAAAAAGCTCCAGTATTTTCATAATGAAGAAAATATATGTTACATAGTTTTTTAAAATTGTTCTTCTGAGATGGGCAGGCATTCTTGGATCCCAATTCTCATATTTCCTTCTAATGGAAGTTGCAGTGTTAAAACATCTGAAAGACACCAGATTACCTTCTGCTGTTTGAAGATGTAATTTATGGGACGCATGTCTTGACAGCAGAAAAGGTGCTCATTTTCCATCTTCATTTCCTCGTTACAAAGAAGTGTATTGGTACTGAAAAATATGAAAGACAAAAGTACCACAGGGAAGGAGAATTTGTACACATCCCCATTGAGTATTTGCTATTGGAGAAGGCTTGAGCACAGGCTGTTTGCTATCTTGATGTGGGATCTTGTGAGGTAAATTGCCACTTTTAGATCTTTGTTCTTGCCTTAACTTACTCTATTTTGTGTGGCATATAGACTATTCCAGTATTTTTGCCTTTATGGACCAGTAGCCATGAACAATAAATACGTTGATTTTAAAATCTCAAAAGTGATTAAAAAGGCATTCTCGATCCCTGATGGTGAACCTTTGGCATGCGTGCCGGAAGTGGCATGAAGAGCCATCTCCAGGCACGCCAGCTGTCACCCATTGCTCTTCCGGTTTCTGGCGCGCATGGACGCACAAAGACCAGCTGGTCTTTGCATATGCATGCGCGCCAGAAACCGGAAGACCAGGTGACCGGCACTCATACGCGCACCAGAAACCAGAAGCTCAGCTTCCCGACGTGCGCATGCGCTCCAGAGAGCTGCTCTTCTAGTTTCCAGAGCTCCCACGCGCATGTGTACACTCCCGTTTCAGCACTCAGTGCCAAAAAGGTTTGCCAACACTGTTCTAGATACTTTCTTTTCTAATGCAATTAGTGACTGTCTGTGGGGGGGGAGCCTTTCCTGTAATATTTTTAATTCATTTTCTGGCAAAATTCAATCTGATGTGAATGGGGAAACACCACATACAAGTTATAGGTGGCAACAAGATAAATTGAAGCCTTTGCCAACTTGACATTCTCCACATACTTTGGACTATAGCTCACATTATCTACAGCATGAGGAGAGACTAAGTGGAAATTTATGAAGCTGTAGTCATAATATCTCTGAAGGTACCAGACTGAGAAATATTGGAACCCAAGCATTGTGGTTTAATCAATCAATCATGGGCTTAATGTTATGTGAATCCAGATGATTCTGGAAAGCTATATTCCTGCAATGCATCGTGTCAATTGCTGCTGTTCTTCAGGAGTAATAGTTTTTAGTCTGCATGGATGACAAAGATTGAGCTATTTTTTTTCAAAAGGCAGCTGGCTGTATCTTATGGGAGGATACACCATGTCAGAAATGGGAAAGGGATTGGCGCAAAGCATTCCACTGTCCTTTCCTAGTGGAAGAGAAAATCCCAGGCACTTATTGGGAAAAATGATAACAGTTTGCCTTTGCAGAACAGGAAGTGCATGTACTACCCTTATTAGCTGAAAGATAAAATGGCTGCTAGGCCCTGGAGCAATGTGTGATTTCTATTGGGCAAAACTAATCCCATGCATAATTTACCTGGATACCTATGGGTGACATGCAGGAGTTAATACTTTATCTCTGCTGCCAACTAGTGGTCATCTAAATTATTGCAGCTCAGATATGCCATGTAGCAAATGCAGCATATGATTAAAACAGTTTTTAAAGAGTGGCTTACATGACATTCTTGGGGAAATACCACTAAATATATGGTTCATTCATATAATAATGGTCTACCACAGTGAAAAAATTCTTTGGGACATATAGATAATCAAACTTTCCGACACCTTTGTCCTTGCATATTCTCTGGTCCGTGCCAAGTTCTTCATTTTCAGGCTTCAATTCTCAGACTTTTCAAACAATCATAGTCTTTAATGATTGTTTGGGATTTTTGGAAGCAGCAAGTATAATACAGCTGAAGAACATTGGATTGGAAAGATGTTAATTTTCGGAACCAAAGAATAATGGGAAAAATGCAACAAAACTTATGAACTTTTTTTAAAAAAAATACTTTAAATTCTTATGAGTTAAATTCTTGAAGTTATATTTAGAATGTTAAAATGGGAATGAACAAAAATCCTAACTATAGCAATCTTGAAGCAATCTTGAATCAAATTCTTTTCAGGATGCTTTTTTATATACTTGAGTAACTGTAAAATAGACAAGGGTGCTGGGTTTAAATTGAAACACTATTTAATGAAATCAAACCTTTGCTAGGTGATAAGCCTAAGCATAATCAATTAATCAAAAAGGATTTTAATGGAGCTTGACTGTTCCAGAGATGTTTGTCTTGGTAATATCATTAAAATCCAATTATGATAAATGTTACAAAATGTTACAGTAATACTGTGTCATATAGTATTATTTATCTTCTTAGTATGAGAAAGTATTAATTGCTGGAAACCATGATTCGTTCCTGCAATATAGAAATCCATTTTGTGTGTTTTTCACCAGTTACTTCAGATTTTTTCTTCATGAATGGATTTTTGTATCAGCAGGTTCTCTGTGCACACTGTTGTGACATAGATCTTCCATTAACTAAATGCTTTTATTATGGTGATGTCATGACACACCAAAGACTCTTCTTTCTTCAATTTATAAAATGTTTTTAAGAATTAGCATGCTGTCTTTGTTATTAGGATTTATCAAACTGCCTAAGTGGCTAATACTCATTGTCTTAAAGCCCAACATGTGTCAGCCATTTCCAATCAAATTAGTGTTTCTCCTACAGGATGGAGACAATACTGTACATACAGTTCTGTTTTTATATAAGGACTATCTCCATGCTTTTTATACTATGCTCTATAGAAGCCGAGCTTATTCTTACTGACATCACCAGTAAGTTCATAATGTTAAAATGGGAATGAACAAAAATCCTAACTATAGCAATCTTGAAGCAATCTTGAATCAAATTCTTTTCAGGATGCTTTTTTATATACTTGAGTAACTGTAAAATAGACAAGGGTGCTGGGTTTAAATTGAAACACTATTTAATGAAATCAAACCTTTGCTAGGTGATAAGCCTAAGCATAATCAATTAATCAAAAAGGATTTTAATGGAGCTTGACTGTTCCAGAGATGTTTGTCTTGGTAATATCATTAAAATCCAATTATGATAAATGTTACAAAATGTTACAGTAATACTGTGTCATATAGTATTATTTATCTTCTTAGTATGAGAAAGTATTAATTGCTGGAAACCATGATTCGTTCCTGCAATATAGAAATCCATTTTGTGTGTTTTTCACCAGTTACTTCAGATTTTTTCTTCATGAATGGATTTTTGTATCAGCAGGTTCTCTGTGCACACTGTTGTGACATAGATCTTCCATTAACTAAATGCTTTTATTATGGTGATGTCATGACACACCAAAGACTCTTCTTTCTTCAATTTATAAAATGTTTTTAAGAATTAGCATGCTGTCTTTGTTATTAGGATTTATCAAACTGCCTAAGTGGCTAATACTCATTGTCTTAAAGCCCAACATGTGTCAGCCATTTCCAATCAAATTAGTGTTTCTCCTACAGGATGGAGACAATACTGTACATACAGTTCTGTTTTTATATAAGGACTATCTCCATGCTTTTATACTATGCTCTATAGAAGCCGAGCTTATTCTTACTGACATCACCAGTAAGTTCATAATGTTATAAAGAGAAAGACAACTCATTGTAATAAGTAAACTTACAGTTTATATGGAACTTTTGTCCTATGTTTACTTACTTGAAACCCTGTCCCCCCAAAAATGTGTACATAGAATAAAGCTTCTGACATAAATTGCTGCAGATGCAAAAATATTTGTTTATATAAATGTATTGGATGGATCGATGGATGGATGGATGGAAGGAAGATAGATCAATAGCAATAGCATTTAAATTTTTATGCCTCTTCACAGTGCTTTAAAGCCCTCTTTAAGTGATTTACAGAGTCAGCATATTGCCCCCAACAATCTGGGTCCTCATTTTACTGACTTTGGAAGTATGGAAGGCTGAGTCAATATTGAGTCGCTCAGAATTGAACTCCTGGAGTGAGCAGAAAGTTAGCCTGCACTACTGCATTCTAACCACTCCGCCACCATGCAGATGGATGGATAGATAGATAGATAGATAGATAGATAGATAGATAGATAGATAGATAGATAGATAGATAGATAGATAGATAAACTTCACATGGCCCATCTAGAGTCACTAGTCTTTGTATAAAAATTGTTACTTAGGAGATAGAGTATGCCTGTTTGCACTGCTCTTGTCCTTTATGAGCTTTTGTCATAAATCAAATTCTTTTCCTACATGGAAAAGAACCTTGACTTTACTGATACATGTGCTAGTAGACTCAAGTTTTTCATTGTTTTAAATGATGCTGTGGGCATACCCTTAAAGATTGTCTGGAAATAGCAACTGGCCCACAATATTTCAGCATGGATGGTGAGTAGTTCTATATAATCCTCACCTGAAGAATATCACTGGATATCAGCTGCCCTCTGAAAATATTCAGAAAAACTTTTTCAAGTGTTCATAATGGCGTATAAAACCTGAACAGTTTAATCCCAAGCTATTTTATGGGACAACCTCTTCCCGTGTAAGTCTGCTGTTCATTCTTGTGGTCAATGGTTAACTCTGCAATGGGAGGTCATATTATAGAATCAGTTGCTACTGAAACAAACAAGTGCACCCTTCATTACTGTCCAGGAGTTAAAGTCTTAGTACTGGTTATGTTTTTGAAGTTTTTAATTTTGTGGTTTCTCTAAAAATGTGTTCTCCATTTTAAATGGAGTTAAAGAGAACTGGGTATGTCTAGTTTAACGAAAAGAAGGATTAGGGGAGACATGATAGCAGTCTTCCATTCAGCTTTATCTTGTGGAATGTCACGAGCCAGGATGCCTGCATGCCCTGCAGGATGAAGAGTTTTCACACGTCCTCCAAGCATTTCTGGAAAGCCAGTAAGATCGGAAACATCTCTGACATTCAAACCTGCATCCCGAAGAACTTTTGCTGTTCCTCCTGAGGAACAGGATCCTGTAATATGCCCAGTGGAAGGCGGGAGAAATGTAATTTACAATAATCTGAATGGGAATAGAGATTAGCATGATGCCACACTCCAGGTATTCATTCACCCTCATTGATGAGTGCCAAAGGAACCACATAGGGCACATCACCTCAGCTCTAATACTAGAACTAGATCTAATTCAAAACACAAACACATTTTTTTAAAATATATTGAATAAACAGAATTTAAGAGAAGCCAAACACACAGTATTTTGACGTTCATAATACTTCGTTGGAAATTACTTGGATGGATATATGTAATGGGAATGGCCTTTAGGGAGAAGAGAGAAATAGAAAAAAGAAAAGAAAAATAGCAAATGTCAGTGAAGCATAATTTTCTTCTTAAAGTGAGGAGCAGAGAGAAAAATGAAAGCTGATCTCAGGAACCTTTACTCTTAGCCAGACAATCGTTATGTTTAGCATTAAAAAAAATGTCCATCATATGTGCTACCATTTCAGTACAATCTGGTAAGACACTACTTTCTTCTCACAAATTCACCTTGAAACCATTTTCTCACAATACTACTGCATGCTGATAAGTAGATGAAGGGCAGGGGTCTGTGGGAGACATGGGAGAAGGTAGCTAGAATAAATGTAACTAAACAGTCTTTCCTCACTTTCAGTAATCATGGCTCAAAGATGTTTTCTTTATTTGCCCCCTAACCCATAAGCAAACAGCCATAAGTTGTCTGTAGCTGTGCTGTTGTTAAAGTAGTGTTTTCCTTGTAAGCCAAGAGTAGCCAGGAGCATCTTTGAGATATATAAAATCTGTCATGCTTCACTATGTACAGTATAAAGCAGATGTAAATTTCAAGTATGAAGTCAGGTGATAAATAATAGGTGGTACCAGAGCAACAATAAACTGGGGGAACATGATAAAATAATGTACAGTGCCTATAGTAGAAGATTCCACACCAGAGAACCCATTTTCTCCTTGCCTCATTGGTGTGTGCATTGATTGATTACGTGCCATCAAGCTGCAATCAATTTCTAGTGGCCACATAAATAGATTTTCTCTGTGATGACCAATTCCCTAGCCTGGACTTTCAGTTCTTCCAAGGGTGCATAGAACAGAGACATGTGAGACTTATGAGTTTGCAAGCTCATGTAATTCAAGTGAAGAGACAAGAAAAACTAGATGACTATGGGCATGGAATTAAACCTCTCATTTTTTACCACATGCTGATTAGCGATGGGGAAGGGTCTCCTAAACTTCCTTTATATCCCTAATCAGCCACTGTCAATGGAAGAATCAAGTCTAAAGATACACTGGAGTAGAAATGTTCTCATCCTAGCCAACATAAATGTTCGCTAAGCTGGATAGGAATTATGGGAACTACAGCCCATTGTGTATGAAACGTACTGAGTATGGGAAAGAGCAAGTTAATTTTTAAGGTAGCATTTAAAGTCAGCAAAAAGTGCATGAAAAAAACATTGCTACTATTCCAGAAACATTTACTGACACTAACTATAGAAGACATATAGCTTCCTGTAATTAGTGTGCACCCTTTAGATGTGGCTAATTACCTCTTATCAATTAATTTCTTTCTCATTAGAGACTGTAGACATGAGAGAGAAAATGAGAGGTCCGGACTCATAAGGCAGCAGAAAATTCAGTTAGATAATTTTTCCAAGGTGGTTAATTCCAGGTGACTATTAGGTTATTCAACCTAGGAGAATTTAATGATTCCAGACAGTTTGTGCAATGAATGTCCCTGTAAATCATTTATAATTACAAATATAAAAATTAAAAATCAGTCTGAAGAGAAAGATAACATGCTATTAATGATAGAGAGCAGTAGGCTAGCAATGGATGCCTAGATCTTTTTAATCAGGGGCATTCTGGTGGCAGACCTCAGCACCTCACAGGGATTCTACTGGAAATTCAGAACTATAGGCCTTAATCAAATTAAGTCATTAACACGAAGTTGAGTCCATATGTTCTCCACAAATATTTTCCTACTGTCAGAAAAAGTCTAATCTTGTCTAACTAAAAGTATAGTTTTATTTCAAAACCTCAGATTATTTATTTAAAGGCAGCACATTTCAGGTTATTCTGATTAACTGGCAACAATCCATGCAATTGCACAAGTAGTAGAATGGGAAATGGGGGGAAATCCACAGCCTTTTACATTTGTCATAGTTCCTGGACTCCTTTTGAGTATGCCACTTTTTGATGGCATAGTTGCTGAACTATTGTGAACGTTGCTGCTTCTCACAATTTGAGATGGAATAACTATGACCATGGAAATTGTCTTCAGACAACACTGGCTTCTTCAGCCAAGAAACGGAGATATGCACTGTGCCCTAGAGTCGGACATAACTGACAGAGAAACCTTTATTTTAGGAGTGACATGATAGCAGTGTTCCCATATCTCAGTGGCTGCCATAAAGAAGAGGGGGGCCAGCTTATTTTCCAAAGCACCAGGACAAGAAGCAATGGGTGGAAACTAATCAATGAGAAAAGCAACCTAGAACTAAGGAGCAATCTCCTGACAGAACAATTAATCAGTGGATCAACCTGCCTCCAGAAGCTGTGAATGCTCCAGTACTGGAAGTTTTTAAAAAGAGATTGGATAACCATTTGTCTGAAATGGTATAGGGTTTCCTGCCTAAGCATGGGGTTGGACTAGACCCTTCCAACTCTGTTATTCTATTCTGTTCTATTATTACATATGAAGTCTATAGTGTGAGTCCTAAAATAAGCTTAATATAATAAGCAATAACCACAGCAATAAATGTGAAAACTCTATCTCTAAAATCCATATTGGCATTTACCACCTTGCATCATTACACAATTTATGGTGACCTAAATATGAATGACAAAAGATGGAGGTCAAATAGAGTATTTACAGTAGAAATTCCTTAATGCACAGGCTAAATAGCACAATAATGTGGTCACATCCAAGAGCCATAAATGTAGGATTCTACTCATACCATTTGTGCTTCTATAGAGAGAGCTGGGTTGGAAAAAGATGCTGGGCATATTCTAAAACCATTGAACAACCATCGTCTACTAAATGTAAGATAGAGCTGCTCAACTTCACCTTCATTATGTACCCATGTCATAGCCGGTTAATTGGCTGAATTAATGTCATCTTATTCTCACATTAACTTTTCTATTTACTTGAAATAATAATAAAAAATAAAAAAATATTTTATTAGAAATTCCATGCATGAAAAATAATTTTAAAAAGAATTCAACATTTTTCCTTTACATTCAATGATTTATGTCCCATTATTAATAAGTCAGCTATATTTTATACACAGCAATTGAAAATATGGTTCCTTCTACCTAGGCATTATTGAAAATATATTGTTGAAAACTTTATACATTAGCATATTTAGAGTAAAATCAATCTTCATTTTCTTCATATAATATTCATGTATAGTCACATTAGCACATTTCACTGTACATTAGTAAAAATGAAAGTTAACGTGACCTGATACTAATCCTACATGACAGAAAATTCCTAACTCAATAAAAATTCACATTATATTGGAAAAATAAAGTCTGTTCTTTTATCTTCCAGGTCACTTTCATTATTGCTCTTGAACCTCAAATAATGAAAAACATTTGTTCATCTGCATGCAAAATTCTGTCCATTACCAAATTTGGTAATAAAGTGGAAATGAAATGAAGTTATACATTTATTTTGTCGATAAGCAGTCCTATATAAAATATCTATAATGTAAGCTGTTACTGTACTGTGAGAATTTAATTCATATTAGATGCTGTCATTCTGTCAGACACTTCCAAGTAAAAGTGGGCAACCAGATTTCCTACATACATACTCAGTCTTTCTTTTTAAGATGGAACAAAAAGCATGACAGTAAGAGCTTAGTGCTGCTTGAAAGCTGTCTGTTTATCATTTATTTATTTTACTAAGCTTGTAAATGGTTCCAATTACAGCTTATCACTACAAAAGAAAAGGGACAGTAAAAGAAAACAAAATAAGGATCTGGATTTCCAACATGGGTTCATTTCTTTCATCTCTATTGATTCCTTTACGTTTTAATCCTTACAGTTAGCACAATTTAAGCCTATAATACATTCTATTTTAAAATATACTTGAATTGAGGAAGATTTTTAAAAATTACTTAGAAATTCATTTAATGGGTGAAATACAGAAATAGTATTTAAAATTTTTAACATCAATGTGTATACAAAAAAGTTGTCTTTATGCATACCCAGTTATTTATCTGATTAATTTACTTACTAAATACATATTTTTATTGAATTCCTACTTAGAATTCTTCCTACCACTACTAGGAAAGCTATAAATTATTTGGGACATTTGTTTTGAATCTCAAAAAGATGGGAGTGTTCTTCCATGCATCCTGCACCAACAAGCTCTCTTACTCTCTAATGGCCTATGTCAGAGGACCAGTATCTTCTTGCCTTTCAACAGTGCCTTCTCAACAATATACCCTCTTCTACATCATGACCGCCTCTCCTACATTATGAATGCAGAAATGGAGCAGATAGTTGTGCCCATGTAGCCCTTAGAATCTTTCTAAGAATTGCCTTATTCTCTCATCAATGTCAGTGATGGTTCTGGCAGTCTTGGCTTTGGTGATAGAACAAAGAACACCCCCTTCTCAGAAGTGTCTTCCATCAACCAAATCAGTCTGCGGAACAGATAATAACATCTGGATAGCAGATTAATACTTCCAGTGTTGTCTCCAGCTGGTTTCATTACACATAGAGTCTTCATAGGCAATGGTTTGTTAGATAGGTCTTCTCTTCCACATCCCCAAACACCTTCTTTTGTTATATTGATGCAACAATGTTATTTGTGTAATAAAATATAGATTTTTGGGGTGTAGAATGAGTTACATTTTTCCTGAAATCTAACTTTGTATCTTCAGGGGTAATGGATGCACTGTTCTAAGACCTGAAAGAGAGGTTAGGGATAGACTGTCATAGAGAAAAATCTATCTATGGGATTGGTAAGAGTGGACACTGACTTGTTGGCACATAATCAGTTAATCAATTCACACAAAATCAGTTTTCAAAGATTGAGGATATCACTAATCTGATAAAAATTCGTGTAAATTTTCTGTCTGCTGGGGTAAAGTATACAATTAACAGATTTTTTTCATTTGGGTTAATTATGCTAAGTACCCTTTTTTTTTTTTTTTGCAACCAAATCAAGTTTCAATGTTTTTTTTTAATGATTTCATGTTATTTTAGAATTGGATATTCAGTTTTTCCATTGGTTTATATAAATTGGGGAATGGCCAAAAGGTTTTGCTTGTTTGCATTTTCCTTTTGGCTGAATACATTTCCACTAAAAATAGCCATATTGTATAAAAAAGGAAATTGACAAAATCAGATTAGAAACAAAAACAAATAGATAATATGCATTTAAAATATTACATAGCCTCCTGCAGACAGGCTAGAAAACCATGAAGCACCAAGCAAGACCCGGAGAGGAAATTGGTCTTGATCAGGAGTTATCACACAATAGGCTTACCTGTGGGATATCAGAAGCCACTTCTAAAAGATCTAGGCAGAACTCCCAATGAATGCTCCAACTGAAAGCATTTAGTAATATCTTTTGCAGTTGAAGAGGTCCTGATGACTTTAGGGAATCATGTAGCAAAGCACTTGGGAGTTGAGCCCAGCCTTTCTCACTTAGCCCAGACAGATTCATACACATAGCATGTTGTTGAGAGGACTCTTGATTGCTTCAGTTTCCTTTTCTCCAACAAGCCTGTAGAAAAAACAACAACTTTGCCCACCTGTAATTTAATTTGCTTCTTCAGCTGAAAGGTCTGAGCTGCCATTCCCAAATTCAGATGGTCATAAAAAATGTTGGATCGCCCATCAAGGATAGTCCATCAGTAAGTTCTAGGAAGATGAGACAACCTATGATTATCCTGGTGTTAGTTCATTATTGATGAAGCCACAGATCAGAGATCTGAACAGGGTTACAACATTACGCAATTTATTTTGTCATACTGGTTAGACTTTCACCTAATAAACGCTTTTAATAAAATTGATGTTTAAGTGCCTGTAAGCCTATTAGCTTCAATGTGGCTTAAATTAAAACAAAAGATGAAAGGGGGGGGGGAGGATAGAAGAGGAGCAAGAGAAGGGAAAAAAGTGACCAGGTTACAAAAGAACTGGAAATTTCAATAGTATCCTTACCATGAATTATTGCAAGTGCAAAAATGTAATTACCTTAATGCTATTTTGATATCATATCAGCAAATTGCACCGAGGCCCATTGTGACACTTGCATTAGGGTAAGAATTATCCTGTTGTGAATGTCGTTCCCCAGAGAAAATGAAGCAGCACAAATGACTGTGATGCTTCGGCAATTAGCTACTTCAAGACAGCAACCATTTCCGTTTCTGCTTTTTTTTTAAAAAACGTATACAATGTTTAACATATAAGCAAATAACCATTTATATTCCATTTGTTTCCATCTTTTTACTCAATTAATTGCCTAGAGTCTTTTCATTTATATATATAGTCTGTGTGTATGTATATGTGTGTGTGTGTGAGTGTGTGAGTGTGTATGTATGTATGTGCTCCAAGTAACACCTCCAACGAAAGAAAACTCTGAGGCTTGTTTTTCCTCAGAGTTCCATTTTATTAGAGATGTCATATTGGCACATCTGAGAAAACCCGAATCTGAAAGCTTCCAGGTTTTCCCCACCCAAAGGAAAGTTCAAGTCCTTGCCCAACACCCACATGTCCATCACATGGTCCAATCCAAGCACCATCCCAACTGTAGATGCCTCCCAGTTCCAAACATCCCCAGTTTTCCCCAGTACTAAATATGGTAGGCCTGAAGGCCCAACAAAAAAGATGGCTTCCGGACCTGACAGGATATATACTCTCTCTCTCTCTCTCTGTGTGTGTGTGTGTGTGTGTGTGTGTGTGTTTATGTATGTGTCTGTCTGTCTTATCTCTCTCTCTCTCTCTATCTATCTATCTATCTATCTATCTATCTATCTATCTATCTATCTTTGGTTATTCAGGTTTTCTCCCGCGTAAAATTGGAAGTGTCTTGGCGATGTTTTGACGAAGTCTCATTCGTCATCTTCCGGCTTCAGCTTCGTGCTTCTGGGAGCAATGTGTGATTGCAGCTGTTTCTTCCTTTTTAACTGCTAGTGGGGGTTTGAACTGATTGGGTGGGAGCTTGGCTGTGCTCTGATTGGATGGGGTTTTTTTGTGCTCTGATTGGCTGGGAGTGTGTCCTGTTTGGGTGGGGGCTTGGTTGTGCTCAGATTAGTCTGAGTTGCAGGGGGATTTGAGCTGGTGAGCTGCATTGCTGTTGTTTGGCTTCGTGGTCGTGGTCGTTCTACATCTTCATAGTGGGTGTCAGTCTGCTGCATGTATGGATTGGAGGGGTTTGAAATGACTAATGTTGCAGCTGCGGTCTGGCTCAAATCCCCCTGCAACTCAGACTATATATATATATTCCTAGGTTTTCATGGATATAGGTATGTAGGTGTTTGGCATTTTTGGGTCTTTTCCCGTGTAAGGTTGAGAGTATCTTGGCGACGTTTCGACGAGGTCTCACTCATCATCTTCAGGCTGATGTCTTCAGCTTCGTGCTTCTCGAGGAGGAACTCGAGGTGGAGCTCGAGAAGCATGAAGCCGAAGACACCAGCCTGAAGATGATGAGTGAGACCTCGTCGAAACGTCGCCAAGATACTCTCAACCTTACACGGGAAAAGTCCTGAAAATGCCAAGACCTACATATATATGTGTGTGTGTGTGTGTGTGTGTGTGTGTGTGTGTGTGTATGTATATATATTATATGTATGTATGTATGTATCTGTATCTAATCTATATCTACCCTGCTTCCCCCAAAATAAGACATCCCCTGATAATAAGCTCAATCAGGCTTTTGAGCACATGGCAATAAGACCAAACGCTTATTTCAGGGTTCAAAAAAATATAAGACTGTGTGTGTGTGTGTGTGTGTGTGTGTGTGTGTGTGCACGCACGCGCACACACACACACACACACACACATAGAGGGAGAAGGGAAATCACTTACTTGTCTGGAAATAAGCAATGTAAAAATTTGGATGTTTGAAGCATGCATGCCTTATCATTAACACTAATACCACAATACCATAAGACAACAATGGAGGATTATATCCCTTCATGTTGAGCAAACAAAAATTAGACCGGCTACAGCCCTTTTGATGTTTCTTTTCAAAGCTCTTGAGGATTAGAACCCATGGAGGAAAGGAGCACTTATAGCTTTACTTTTCTTTGCAAATTCTTCCTACTTTATCCTGATCTGTAGGAGATACCAGCATGGACAGAAGACAACATTGTGTACTGTTATACAACTTCATAGGCTGCAGAGAGCATTGTAATTAATATGCCATTCAACAGAATACTATAGTATATAGTACAGCGTGGCAGCTTCATATTTTATTTTTCCAACAGTTTCTTAAACTGCCTGTCTAGCCTCCACAACTTGTTCCTTATTTTAAGGACGAGGGTTCCCCTTATTAAAGAACATCACTTTACAAAATAACTGATGAGACTTTTTTTCATATATCACAAAACACTGAAATAGGGTATTTCTTGTGGTAGATGTGCAACAGGAATGGGGAAAGGGCTATTCCACCATGAAAAATAGAAACTTTGATTTGATCTAGCATGGCAAATTGTATGTATACCATGGAATAAAATCAATTTTTTTTTAATTGAAAAAGTTTTAAAAAACAAAACATTTCCTTTTCCCCCTCCTCCCAGAAAACCCCTTCCCCTCCTTCCCCACCCCCGGCTTCCCGGGTCAATCACAAGGTATTGTTATACATAAACCAAACATAGAGTAAAATTTTCCCTTCTAATCCAATTAACCTCATCCAAATCTTTTCATCTCCCAACCCCCTCCCCATTACATATTCCCTCTATTTTCGTTAATTCTCGTATTTTATCTAATAATGGTTCCAGAGTCAAAACAAACAATAGTGGTGATAAGGGACATCCCTGTCTCGTTCCTTTTGCAATCTTAATAATTTCTGTCAAACTACCATTTATTATAATCTGAGCTGTTTGCTTTCCATAAATCGCTTTAATTATTCTAACAAAACAATCTCCAAATTGCATTTTCTCTATTAATTTAAATAAAAAATCCCAATGCAATCGATCAAAGGCCTTCTCCGCATCCAAAAAAATAAGTGCTGCTGAAGTATTCTTCTTTTCCAAATATTCCAATATATTAATAATCTGTCTAACATTATTCCTCATCTGCCTCCCTTTTATAAAACCAGATTGATCAGTATGAATTCTTTGTTGTAAAATCAATATTTGTATATATGTATATATATTATATGTATGTATGTATGTATCTGTATCTAATCTATATCTACCCTGCTTCCCCCAAAATAAGACATCCCCTGATAATAAGCTCAATCAGGCTTTTGAGCACATGGCAATAAGACCAAACGCTTATTTCAGGGTTCAAAAAAATATAAGACTGTGTGTGTGTGTGTGTGTGTGTGTGTGTGTGTGTGTGTGTGCACGCACGCGCACACACACACACACACACACACACATAGAGGGAGAAGGGAAATCACTTACTTGTCTGGAAATAAGCAATGTAAAAATTTGGATGTTTGAAGCATGCATGCCTTATCATTAACACTAATACCACAATACCATAAGACAACAATGGAGGATTATATCCCTTCATGTTGAGCAAACAAAAATTAGACCGGCTACAGCCCTTTTGATGTTTCTTTTCAAAGCTCTTGAGGATTAGAACCCATGGAGGAAAGGAGCACTTATAGCTTTACTTTTCTTTGCAAATTCTTCCTACTTTATCCTGATCTGTAGGAGATACCAGCATGGACAGAAGACAACATTGTGTACTGTTATACAACTTCATAGGCTGCAGAGAGCATTGTAATTAATATGCCATTCAACAGAATACTATAGTATATAGTACAGCGTGGCAGCTTCATATTTTATTTTTCCAACAGTTTCTTAAACTGCCTGTCTAGCCTCCACAACTTGTTCCTTATTTTAAGGACGAGGGTTCCCCTTATTAAAGAACATCACTTTACAAAATAACTGATGAGACTTTTTTTTTTCATATATCACAAAACACTGAAATAGGGTATTTCTTGTGGTAGATGTGCAACAGGAATGGGGAAAGGGCTATTCCACCATGAAAAATAGAAACTTTGATTTGATCTAGCATGGCAAATTGTATGTATACCATGGAATAAAATCAATTTTTTTTTAATTGAAAAAGTTTTAAAAAACAAAAACATTTCCCCCCCCTTTTCCCCCCTCCCTCCCAGAAAACCCCCTTCCCCCTCCCTTCCCCCACCCCCCGGCTTCCCGGGTCAATCACAAGGTATTGTTATACATAAACCAAACATAGAGTAAAATTTTCCCTTCTAATCCAATTAACCTCATCCAAATCTTTTCATCTCCCAACCCCCTCCCCATTACATATTCCCTCTATTTTCGTTAATTCTCGTATTTTATCTAATAATGGTTCCAGAGTCAAAACAAACAATAGTGGTGATAAGGGACATCCCTGTCTCGTTCCTTTTGCAATCTTAATAATTTCTGTCAAACTACCATTTATTATAATCTGAGCTGTTTGCTTTCCATAAATCGCTTTAATTATTCTAACAAAACAATCTCCAAATTGCATTTTCTCTATTAATTTAAATAAAAAATCCCAATGCAATCGATCAAAGGCCTTCTCCGCATCCAAAAAAATAAGTGCTGCTGAAGTATTCTTCTTTTCCAAATATTCCAATATATTAATAATCTGTCTAACATTATTCCTCATCTGCCTCCCTTTTATAAAACCAGATTGATCAGTATGAATTCTTTGTTGTAAAATCAATATTTGTATATATGTATATATGTATACCATGGAATAAAATCAATATTTCTTATTTATGTCATTGTTCAGACAAATCTACATTTGTTCTATTTTTCTGTCATTCCTAGCCAAACAACGGTCGCGTTCTTTAAAAAATTAATTTATTAATATTATAACACTCTTCTATGTCTATTTTGAGGTCCTTGGAAACTTGCTATTCCCTTGTGTTTTCAAAATTACAGACTGACATTATAATCCTAAACTCCACACAATACAGTTACACTTACTACTCTCACATAAATGACTTTAAAGCTTGCAGGCTATGCCCTAGAAAAAGATATTATCAACTGATGTCAACATATGAACAGAATTTGGTCAATTAAGTATGCAAATTAAGATTTTGTTGGACATAGTGAGATCTGAATAAATATAATGTACAGGGTGGCACTGTAATAATGCATTAAGTATAGCTTCTAATTACTTACTTGTCTTAACTAAATATTGTAGGAAAATGGGAAAATGGTTTGAAGACACTTTTTAAAGAATATTTTCATTAAGATTTAAAGATACAAAGATAAAAACTTAACACAAACTAAGAAAAATATAAACGGGAAAAGAAAAAATAGTAACAAGAAATATATAAAGAAATGATTTCCTCCCTTTATCACACATACAATTTTAGCAACTAATCATCTTCTCTGATACTACCACAAAAGATAATGTCTTCCCATATTTTATCTCTTATCTATAAACCAAATTCTTAAAGCCTCATCATTCACTACTAATCAACAACTTCAGACTTTAAGCTTTGTATGTTTAATTTTCATTCAAAATAAGAATGAAGCCTTTTCAGCCGGAAATGTGTATTGCAATGATAGATGTGTTTATATCTTGTAAAATGTATTAAAAAAAGAAAGAAAAGGGGTTGGTGAAAGAGTAGTAGTAATAGTTGCAGAAAAAGAGGATAGCCTTTGTCCTTGGTCTAAGTGAGAGCATTTTTCCTAAACCACTCTTTCAGATTGAGGAAGCAAAACATGAAAATATTTTTTAGAGATATAGAAAAAAAGTTATACATTATTTTCTACTGGTAGCTAGCAAATTTAATTTATTGGGTGATTTTGGACTAGTTACCTTATACAACTTATATGACACTTATTCAACTTCACCGGGTTGTTCTTCTGGCCAAAAATTGCTACCATGAGCTTGCGGCAGGATATATAGATAGACCTTGCTTGACAACTGCCCTTTTTGGAGACCATTTATGATGGCACTGAAAAAATAACTTTATCCCCAATCATTGCACTTACAGCTATCAAAGCATCTCCACAGTCATGTGATCAAGATTCAGGAACTTCACAACCATCAGCCATATATGACCATACATTTGTGTTCTTCACATCCAGCTTCTGACAAACCAAGTCAGTTGCAAAGCTGATACCGACATCACAAATTATAGTCGCTTAATGTCTTGCTTATTAACTGTGGGAGAAATGAGGTTGTAAGTCCATCGTAATCATTTGATGTCTCACTAATGACCATGTTAGTCAGAGGACAGAGATGTTGTTTCCCATTGTGATCATTAAAGGTCTACTTGAAAATCATTATCATCATCATTGTCATCATCCTCATTACAATAGCAAGAAATATTCAAAAATTATATCTATGAATTTGATTTATCCTGTCTCTGTAGATTATGGATAGGCAGCAGTCAAAAGATAGACGAGAATCTTCCTGTTTTTTTATTTCTTCCTTTTGCTTCGACTATACAGCGATTCAGTTCAGAATCATGACTGTGGTGTGCCAGTTGAGCTTCCTTCTCTAGAATCTTGTATCAGGTCTTTGCAAGAATAGCCAGTATGTCCCCTTCAAGTTCAGAGAAAGACTACCAAGATGGTGAAAGGACTGGAAACAAAATTCTTCAAAGAATGGTAAAAAGATGTTTAGCTTGCAGAAGAAAAGGTTAAGAAGGGACATGATAGCTGCCTTCAAAGATCTGGAGGGTTGTAGGAGGTTTAGACTTATTCTCACTTACTTCAGAGGATAAGATAGAATGGATGGGATAAAATTTCAAGGATATAAATACAGATTAGATATTAGGAAGAATATCTAGGTATTCTAATATCTAGGTATTCTAATATCTGTTGTTCCTAATATCCTAAGATATTAGGAACAACAGTAACAGCTGATAACCAGCAGAATAAATTACCATATTTTTCAGACTATAAGACGCTCTGAAGTTTAAGATGCACCTAGCTTTTGGGGAGGAAAACAAGGGGGGAAAAATCTGCCTCTGCCTCCCAGCAATTTACCTCCTTGCAGCAAACAGAAAACAGCCTGGTCAGCTTCAACACAGCTTGATTTAGCACAAGCAGCTGATTGGCAGTTGGATTGGCCCCCCTGGAATACCGCCTATCAGCTGTTCCAGGCTGCAGGGATCACCACCAGCAGTCGCCGCCATCACCGCCCATTGCTGCTGCCGCCTATTACTGCCTCCATGCAGCCCATTTTCAGCCTCTGCATGTTCCATTTTCACCTCCATGCATCCTGTTTTTGGCCCATTCCAGGTGGTAGAGATTGCTGCTGCCGCCACCTATCCCTGCCGCCTGGAACAGGCCAAAAACAGGATGCGTGGAGGCCAAAACTAGGGAGCGCGGAGGCAGCAATAGATGGCAACAGTGATGGGCAGCGATGGACGGTGGTGATCCCCGCAGCCTGGAACAGCCTGGAATACTGATAGGCAGTATTCTGGGTGGCCGATCCAACCGCCAATCAGCTGCTTGTGCTAAATCAGGCTGTGCTGAAGCTGACCAGGCTGTTTGCTATTTGCTGCAAGGAAATAAATTGCTGTGAGGCAGAGGCTGAAGGGTGGGGGCTGGCAGGTGGGCAGGACTTCAGCAATATTCACTGTATAAGATGCACAGAGATTTCCACCCACATTTTTTGGGGGGGAAGTGCATCTTATACACCAAAAAATATGGTACCTTGTGTCGTGGTTTCTTCCCCTTCACTGGAGGTTTTGAAACAGAGACTGGATAATGATCTATGGGGATGGTGCTGTGGGCTGGATTTGATGACCTCTTGGATCCCTTTCAACTCTATGATTCTATGATTCGATCCATGACTTGATATATAACATCAACATTTATTTCTTGCTGTTTCAGCATGACAAGAAGATGATGTGCTAGGAAATAAAATGGTACTTTGTTTTGATTAGCTACAACTTGAAGCTGAGAAAAGGAAAAATATCCAAGATTTCCAAAATATTTGGCACTCATCAGATTAGGAGAAGACCAGCAGAAGAAGAGGAAGCCCCAGTGGGCCAACTGTGTACAGTATAATGTTTCCTGAGATTGTTGATTTCTCTGAAGTGTTGTTACATCTATCAATATTGTTTTCCTTATGTGCTGCTAATATATAACACATTGCTGCTCAAGATGGAACATAGCCAATTGCCAAATTCAACAGCATCTTGAAATATTTTTTCATCTCCAGTGACATGTTTCATTGAGATTTTTATTTTAAATCACTAGGAAGCCCCTCATGTTACACAGCACTCATTATTTGTCACATGGGGTTCTGTGTTCCTAATGAACTGTTAAAAAGCTGTTAATGAGTTATGTAAATGAGGGAAAGAGTTCACTGTAGAATTGATGGAACTTGGGAATTTTTCTGTTCATCTTTTTCCTAAATATAAACTAATAATTTACTCTGCTGAATTCCTAAAAGCTTATATTGTAATTATTATATGGCCTCTTTAACCTAGAATGCAGCTAGTTTTTATTTTACACCTTAATAAGACTGGGATTGACTCCTATGGGAAGTTCTGTAGCCCAAATTATGTAGAAATTAAGATGCTTCTGATATATTATCTGTTAAGAGTCAAAAGGGGAGAGAAAATGTTATATTCTTTTAATCTCAAGGTTTATTCCATATGGAATAAGTTGCTGAATGAAGTCTAGCACATCTGGAGCAGTGGTGGGTTGCTCCCGGTTCACTCCGGTTCTGGAGAGCCGGTAGGAAAAATCTGCTGGCGTTCAGAGAACCGGTAGTAATGGCTGGCTGGCCACGCCCCTGAACCGGTTCCCCGAACATCAGAGGTTTGTTTTTTTTACTTTTAAAAGCATCTTTTTTTTCTGCCAAAAAAAAAGGCTTTTAAAAGTTTAAAAAAAACCTCTGATATCGCGCGACTTGGCAGGGATCATCAGAACCCTTTAAAAGTTTTTTTTTTTCCAGCCGAAGAGGCTGATAAAACAAAAGGCTTTAAAAGGCTCCTCTGGCGACCCCAGCTGAGTTAAGAGGTTCTGGGCTGCTATTAGGCAACTTCAGCTGGGATCGTCAGAGGAGCCTTTTAAAATCCTTTTTTTCCTCTGGCCCACCCAATCCGTCCTCCTCACTTACCTCATTACTGGGCTCACTTTCCTTTGTCTTCTGCAATCAGTTGCATCAGCTAGCAACTGAATCTGCTTGCCTGCCTGCCTGCAATCCATCTCCTCAGTGCCTTTGCTGGCTGAGGAACTCTGGGAGTTGAAGTCCACAAACCTGAAAATTACTAAGGTTGGAGACCTCTGATCTAAAAAATATAAATTAAATAAAATAATAAAATATTTGTGCAGCTTTCTGAGATTTGGTGTGTTTCTGTAGTGTTTCACTCTAACTACACAATCACACAGAATCTCACAAAGCTGTATGTGGCATTTTGTGTGTGAGTCAGTTGTGTTGTGTTGTGTGTGTGTAAAGTGTGAAAGTTGGTTTTTGAGCTTTTTGTGGCTGTGTGAGGTTCCTGCTTGTTGCAGGGACCATTTTGGGTGAAGTGCAGCTGCTTTTACATTGTGGGTGAGTCTGTTGTGTTGTGTTGTGTTTTGTGTGTGTGTCCCTTCGCAAGGACTTGGAGGCAGCTCCTCTGAGGAAAAGAGGAGGCAGCGAAGCTCTGGCTGTCCCCTGGGAAAAATCGCCCTGTCTTTGCAGCATTGGTCATGTGACTGAGTGGGTGTGGCCAACTTCATGACACTCACAGCAAGGTGCCACCCCACCTTGCCCTGAGTGACTTCAAGTTGGCCACGCCCACTCAGTCACATGACCACCAAGCCACGCCCACCAAATAAGCCATGCCCACAGAACTGGTAGTAAAAAATTTTGGAACCCACCTCTGATCTGGAGGGACCAAGTTGGGAAAACATTTTGTTGACCAGATGTGGCAGGGTATATTTTCCTGATGGACATGGCATGATATAATTAGATTTAATTTTTTTTTGCATGCCAAAACCAGAGACATTTTGTGCATAATGAAACCACCTGAATACAGACACACTTGTGTTGTAGTTGAACATACAGTATACACAAATATACAAAAGGAAGAGATGTTGAACATGGAAGTGGAGATGGATGAACACTGTTGAAATTGTTTTGTGTAATGTGGACTGTATAGGGGTCAGCAAACCATAGCTCTGGAGCCTCATGTGGCGCTTTCATCCCTCTGCTGCAGCTCCCTGTTGCTGGTCAGCACCACAATTTTGAGAGGAGCTTCCGGTTAGGGGGGGCATGGCGTGCCAGGAGGAGGCTCTATGGCAAGGGGAGGATTTTTCAGTCGGCTCCACAATTGATAGGGCTTATGATTAGGACAAGTAGAGGAAAAAAGACTCTAATGGTGGTGGAACCAGTTTTCTGGTCGGCTCCAGAATTGAATGGGGGGGGGGCTTCTGGTTAGGACATTTGTGGCTCTTTGAGGGTTTAAGGTTGCCGACCCCTGGTATAGATACTATGTGTATCAAGGAATAAGTGAAGGAGGAACATGGAATTGGAAATCCAGCAGGAGAGAAAGAGCTGTGGGTGGAAAGGACTGCAATTTGTGGAGAACTTAGTCAAGATGATCCTGACAGCAATGTTGGGATCTCAAAAGAACTGTTTTGTCTCATCATTTGAATCAAGAGGGACCACAGAAGTGAAAGTACTGAGAGAAGATGCATGAAAAAGGGAAGGGAGGAAGAAAGTGAAACAGATAAGATATTCTAAACAGCTTTATTGAGAATAATCTATGCAGAGCTATATCTGTATATGTACAGATCCTGGAGACTGAGAAGTTTCCTGAGGATGGGTTCCAGCATCTAAAGCTTGGAAGAACAAAGCTCTGGTCCCAGTCACCAATTCAGATTGGATCCTACTATACAGGTATATGTATAGTCTGTTAAGCCAAGTCATTTTATCTACTAGAAATACATACAAATTACTTGTCGAAGAACACCACAACAATAAACGCTGTAATTTAGAAAAGAAAGAAGCGAGAAAATCTAGGAACATAGCGGACTGGGTAGTGATGGGATAAATCTTCTGCGGAAGTTTGGAGTGAAAGATTTTCTTTACATTGAGCCTATTGAAAGATTCATATGGAGTTTCATACATTTCCTCCCTTAGATTTTAAATGTAGGCAAACATTTGAAGCAGTTGAAATAAAATCAGCTCTCCAGTTTTGCATTTAGGGTTTTCTTGTTCCCTCTGCTCTAGTGAACCATGGATTTCAGCTCCTCCCACAGTGCCTTCAGAGCAATGGTGAAATCCAAATTTTTTTACTACTGGTTCTGTGGGCATGGTGTTGCTTGGTGGGCGTGGCTTGGAGGGGAAGGATACTGGAAAATCTCCATTCCCATCCCACGCCAGGGGAGGGATATTGCAAAATCTCCATTCCCACCCCACTCTGGGGCCAGCCAGAGGTGGTATTTGCTGGTTCTCCGAACTACTCAAAATTTCTGCTACCGGTTCTCCGAACTGCTCAAAATTTCCGCTATTGGTTCTCCAGAACCTGTCAGAACCTGCTGGATTTCACCCCTGCTTCAGAGTATGGTCAAAAAAGCCAAGATTGTGACCATATCAGTATAAAGTACAAATCAAATTTTAAAAAATGAACAGTACTTTGATTGTACCATCACAACTGACATTTTTATTTGTTTTACTATATACTGTGGATGTTCCTGTACCTTCTGGTTCTTCCATGGTAGCATCCTAATATGTTCCATAAACTTGCGTTGAGGAGGACAAATGTATCAGATCATTTGCTAACAAATTTCATTGTAATAAAGCATCAGGATTAATAACTAATGTTTTCAATAAAGTAACTAGAAGGTACCTTTACTAGGACAAGAAAAATTCCTCATTCTTAAGGGTAAATGATAAATTATGGAATGAAGCAAGTGCTCAAGGTTGTGTCACATAAGTGTTAATATTATGCTCACATCAGCAGCACTCTGCTTTTTTAATTTAAAGCGTGCATTCCTATGAGATTAACTATTATCTGTTTTTTCACTTCTTTTTTTTTCACTCTACCCATTTCATTATAATGTTCTTTTCGTGGATCTTTAACTGCCATGGCATCTGAAAAGAAGCTTTCCCTATATTTCAGTAGGAATAGTCACCATTTGAATTGGACTTCTTTATTGATTATTTTGTAGAAATGAAGTTCTAAGTATTACCTCATATCTTTTTTTTTCTGATTTTAAATTTTTATTTCCATTTTCCAACATCATATTTATGTACAAACTATTATCCATCATTAATCATTAATTTTTATTTATTACTGATTCAGGCCTGCCCAACTGTTACTTCCTTTCTTCACAACCTCCCTCTACCTTCTACTACTTTCCCATCCTTCATCTCCTTCACTTTACTACTTCCTCTCCTCCTTCTCCACTCCTCCCTTCTTCCACCCTATCTAACCTTCTTATTCCCCTCCTCCTTCTCAACTCTTTTCTACCTACTTTCTTCCCTCCTTCTACTCCTCTCTCCTTTCCTTTCTGAAATGGCAGTCGAGCAGCCCCAATATCATTTTAAATTTTAATTTCATATCTTCAAACATTACTGTACATTAATAACCAATCCATGTATCATTCCCCCCCCCTTTCCCCCCCTCCTCCCCCTTCCCCGCCCCCCAGACTTCCCAGAGCAAATACCGGGTATTATGACCAACAATCACAAGCTAAAGTATACAAAATATACATAAACTCCCACCCTCAAAAATTTAAAACTCTAAATCCCCTCACAATAAAAATAAAGAGATAAGAAAGAATAATAAAAAAGAAAAAAGACAAGAAACAGTACCAACAGCAATATTACTTCTTCTTACAATCCATTTTTAAAATTAATCCATCTTCTCAAATTCAAATTTATTATTAGGCTATATTTTAAAAAAATGGCTTTTAAGCAAATAGTACCAAAAGTCACTAAAAACTTTGAAATTTCTTCAGTTCAGATTCGAAAATTAAAAGAAGAGATTAAAAAGGAATTAAGAAACTCTTTACAGGAGTTTTTGGAGATTCGTTTTTCAGAAATAGATCAAAAATTTGATGAAATAGAGAAAGAGATGTTGGATTTTAAGGAAGTGGTGGAAGAGCAGAAGAGGGAAATGAAAATGGTAAAGGATGCAATTTCGCAAATATTAAGCTCTTGTATTCAGATGGAAGATAATCTTGAAGAAATTAATAAAGCTAATTTAGAGTTGCAAAGGAAAATAGAGGAAATTCAAAAGAATCAAAATAATTGGAACTTAGATAATAAGATGGAAGATATACAGGCAAAGGTAGATAGGGCAGATGAAGAAAGAGTAATATTACAATCTAGATTAATGGAATATGCTATAAGGGTGAGGGGGTTGAGACAAAATAGGAAGGAAAATTTAAAAGAGATTTTTACGCAAGCCTTTGCTCAGATAAAGGGTATGGAGCCAGAAGACTTTGAGATTAATATTGAAAGAATTTATCATGTTAATTCTTGGTGGGCAAGACAAAATAGATTACCGAGGGATGTGGTTATTTATTTTACAACTAAAAAGATTAGGTATGAAATTTTGCAAGCCTTTTATAAAAATAAATTTCAAATATTGGGACAAGATATAAAAATGATGAAGGAAATTCCTCCTAAAATGTTAAGAAAGAGAAGAGAATTTGCTTTTTTAGTGGATGAGTTTAAGAAACATCAGATATATTTTAGATGGGAAGTTCCAATGAGTTTGTCAGTGAATTTTAGAGGCAGAAATTATTTTCTTAATTCAGTTACGAAAGCAAGACATTTCTATATTAATGTTTTAAAGAGAGGAAATCCTTTGTTGTTAGATGTTAAGTTAAATAGTTTGGAAATGATGGAAAATGGAATAGGAGAGGGAAAAAACTTGGAACTCCGTCGCCTTCGACAAGACCTAAGTTTAACTCACAGAATCATCTATTGTAATGTCCTTCCTGTTAAAGACTACTTCAGCTTTAATTGCAATAATACTAGAGCAAGTAATAGATTTAAACTTAATGTCAACCGCTTTAATCTAGATTGCAGAAAATATGACTTCTGTAACAGAATCATCAGTGCTTGGAATACTTTACCTGACTCTGTGGTCTCTTCTCATAATCCTAAAAGCTTTAACCAAAAACTTTCTACTATTGACCTCACCCCATTCCTAAGAGGACCATAAGGGGCGTGCATAAGCGCACAAATGTGCCTACCGTTCCTGTCCTATTGTTTTTCTTTTCTTCTTCCTATATATATATAAATGCTTATACCTCCTTATATTTACTCATATATGTGTTTATATACTATATAATCTTTTTGTATGATACCTACATATATTGTTGTGACAAAATAAATAAATAAATGAATGAATGAATATGATGATTATGGTTAATTTTTGAAATTGATTTGTTTAGGATACAAATTATAGGATTTTTGTTATTTGCTATTTGTATGGTATAAACTTATGGGATGATATTATTTAATTGTGAAGGATGGAAAGTAAAATTTATGAATTTAGATGATGTTGTGGATGTAATGATTTTAACTGTTTACTGTTATATTGTGGATGTAGCTTAAATGATTATTTGTTTTAATTGACACATTTATAGATAGTAAAAGTTATGAAGTTAAGTTGGAAATATTGTATTTGAGAGATTTTATTCGTAATGATATTTGATTGATGGAGTAGTATTGGACGATTGGACATTAAATGTTATGACAATTGAAGAAATATATAAGTGATGAAAATTTGAGTTCGAGAAGATGGACTGTAATTTAAGAAATGGACTTATGAAATTTGAAGGAATATACAAGGGGAAAAAACCTCATATCTTTTTTAATGTTTATTGTCAGTTATTTTTGCAACCAACATCCATTGAATTCAGGGGCGAGATCCTACTGGTTTAACAACTGGTTCGCTAAGCATGTGCCAGATACGTGCTGCTTGCGTGTGTGCAGTTTGGAGAAAACTCACCTTCCGCTTTGCTGCCGGCAAGGAAAACAGCTGAGGCGCAGCAATCCACTCTGCCGCCCCAATCAACTGGCTTTGGAAATGGAAATATAGGTCAGTATAATGCAGGGATGGGCGGGAAGGCCCACTTCAAAAACAGAGCAAACTGGTTCGCTCACAGCTGAAAGTCAGAGCTAACGGTTTGCCCGAACCAGTTGAACCAGGAGAATTTCTATGTAGGCAATGTTTCCCAAAATAAAGGGGGAAAAGGTGAAAACCAAAACGTTTCATACAGAAAAGCTAGGATAACGTAGAAATGGTTCCCTGACCTCACCAGAGATGTCTGAAATAACTAAAAGATTAAGAGCATGCTACTCTGAAATGTTACTTAATTCAGGGAGGGTATAATTACTTGAGGGAGAAAAATGTAAACCTCTCTGTTTGGGTTGTTCATTAATTTGTTCCAGCAAGATTGTTTCTAAACTGTAGAATAAGAATTTTCCAAATTTTCTATCCTCTAGACCCATGATGGCAAATCTATAGCACGTGTGCTACAGGTGGCATGCAGCGCCCTCTCTGTGGGCACGTGAGTCATCATCCCAGTTCAGTTGCACAGTGCATGCGCATGCACCTCTCACCGAGCAGCTGGTTATCGGGTCTCTGCTGCACATGCATGGGGGGGACGTGTGGGGGGGGCGCATGCATGGGGGTGGGGTGCTTGCAGGAGGTGCATGCACATTGCATTTTGGAAGTTTGGGTGCACACTTTGAGCAGTTGGTCCAGAAAAGGTTAGCCATCACTGGTCTAGACTGAATTTCCCATTTGTCTACAGTTTTTTTAAAAAAAAATTCTTGAATTCTTTTTGCATTTTGAAAAGTCAATAAATCGACTTTCTGTTTGAAATTTTAAAACTTTTTTTTACATCATAATCTACAAAAGGAAGTACCACTTCAGACAAATGGTTATCCAAAATCTTCTTAAAAACTTCCAGTGTTGGAGCATTCACAACTTTTGAAAGCAAGTTGTTCCACTGATTAATTGTTCTGTCAGGGAAGTTCTCCTTAGTTCTAAGTTGCTTCTCTTCTTGATTAGTTTCCACCCATTGCTTCTTGTCCTGCCCTCAGCTGCTTTGGAGAATAGCTTGACTCCCTCTTCTTTGTGCAACCCCTGAGATATTGGAAGACTGCTATCATGTCTCCCCTAGTCCTTCTTTTCATTAAACTAGAAATAACCAGCTTCTGCAATCGTTCTTCATATGCTTTAGCCTTCAGTCCCCTAATCATCTTTGTTGCTCTTCTCTGCACTCTTTCTAGAGTCTCAACAACTTTTTTACATCATGGTGACCAAAACTGAATGCAGTATTCCAAGTGTGGCCTTACCAAGGCATTATAAAGTAGTATTAACACTTCATGTGATCTTGATTCTATCCCTCTGTTTATGCAGCCTAGAACTGTGTTGGCTTTTTTGGCAGCTGCTGCACACTGCTGACTCATATTTAAATGGTTGTCTAGTAGGACTCCAAGATCCCTCTCACAGGTACTACTATTGAGCAAGGTACTACATATACTATACCTGTGCATTTTATTTTTCTTGCCTAAATATAGAACCTTACTTTTTTCACCATTGAATTTCATTTTGTTAGATACCACCCAATGTTCAAGTCTGTCAAGATCCTACTGTATCTTAAACCTATATTCTGGAGTGTTGGCTATTCCTGCCAGCTTGGTGTCATCTGCAAATTTGATGAGTTCCCCATCTATCCCGCCATATACATGTATACAACCAAACTAGTTGGTGTTGTTTCTCTGCGTCATATAATATATATAATATAACATATAATATCCCACCAGGCCCAAGGTTGACTCAGCCTTCCATCCTTTATAAGGTAGGTAAAATGAGGACCCAGATTGGGGGCAATAAAGTTGGCAATAAAGTTGACTTTGTATATAATATACAAATGGATGAAGACTATTGCTTAACACAGTGTAAGCCGCCCTGAGTCTTCGGAGAAGGGCGAGATATAAATTCAAATTTAAAAAAGTGAGTATATACATAATTTTGTATTTATTCATTTATTTTGTCATGTTCATGTGGTGCAGGGGTGTCCAAACTTGGTCCCTTTAAGACTTTTGGACTTCAACTCCCAGAGTTCCTCAGCCAGCTTTGCTGGCTGAGGGACTCTGGGAGTTGAAGTCCAAAAGTCTTAAAGGGACCAAGTTTGGACACCCCTGATGTAGTGTATACTGGAGGTAGTGACCCTTTGAGAGCTGTATGCAATGAAATTTCATTTTAATGTATGCTGATTACTGTACATTCAAAGTCACAGTAAAGTTTCTACTCTACTCTACTCTACTCTACGCTACTCTACTCTACTCTACTCTACTCTACTCTACTCTACTCTATTCCTATGTGGAAACTTACCAGAAACATAGTGGTCCATGTATATGGAGGGGGGGGGCAAGTTATTCTCCAGGGACTAGGACTTGAGAAGAACCTGCTCATGAAACTCCTTAAGGGAGGGACTCCTAGCAGTGCATCTATGGAAAAATCTTCCTGGATTGGCAATTACTTTCAAAGCAGACAGCCTTAAAAACAACTAAGTCCTGGTTCTCTAAAGCCTGGTATAGGAGGAAGCAACCTGGAAATGTCATTGTGGAAAGGTAAATATAGGAAAACACTTAGAAGTTGTGACTCCAGCCAGTACAACAGTATAGAATTATTTATTTATTTATTTGTCAAGTACGTATTAGATAATGTATATAAGTATAAGCATGAATTGAATACATAAAATGAATACAATTAAAGGAAACATTAGGACAGGGATGGTAGACACACTGGTGCTCTTACGCACACCCCTTACAGACCTCTTAGGAATGGGGTGAGGTCAACAGTAACCAGTCTAAGATTAAAATTTTTGGGGTTTGGGAAGAAACCACAGAGTCAGGTAGTGCATTCCAGGCATTGACCACTCTGTTGCTGAAGTCATATTCTCTGCAATCGAGTTTGGTGCGGTTTACCTTAAGTTTGTATCTATTGTGTGCTCGTGTATTGTTGTGGTTGAAGCTGAAGTAGTCATTGACAGGTAGGACATTGTAGCAGATGATTTTATGAGCTATGCTTAGGTCATACCGAAGGCGGCGTAGTTCTAAATTTTCTAAGCCCAAAATTTCAAGTCTGGTGGCATAAGGTATTTTGTTGAATTAGATGAATTAAGAAAATTCCTTCTCAGATAGAAACATCTTTTTAAAAACCTTCTTGGTATATGAAAAATAGTAGAGGATAATGTAGAAGAAACAGCTACATTTTCTTGCCAGTGTTAAGGAGCAAATGCAATGAGGGAGGGGAATTAGCTTATCAGTATTATTGAAGGGGAGGAGAAAGGATGAGATTATGCCAGACAATTTCATATATTTACTTGGATCTTGGATCTCCAAATGCTGCTGCCAGCACACCTATCCAAGAGTGTACACAGGGTTGTAAGAGCATATGGCAATCTCCCTTTTCACATTGAAATTGGAACTCAATTCCATGCACTTATGTATATAATCTTTGCAATAGCCATTACTTTAATCTCCTCATGCCAGTGTGATGCACAACTCAAAAGAATATGAATCAGATTATGTGTGCCGGCACAGCATTTATCTAAAAAAAAAAAGAGGGAAGTTAGACAAGTGCAATCTATTCCCAAATTGCTGTTCAGTGAACCAGGTGCTAGCGAGAAGTAAATGTAAAATATGTGCAAAGCCTATCAGAAATCTGTTTTCCATCCCTGAAAGTAGGAAGAAGGTGAACATAACAGAGGAAACTGCAAAGAAAACTTTGGAACAGGTGCCAACAAGTTGAGCATAACTTCTGGAAGACTGTTGGACAAATGCTTGTCATTGCAACCTATCTCTTATCATAACCTGTAGTTCTTCTAAGGCCTATGATACAATCTTGTTGATTTCATCTATCCATCATTGGCTTATTCATTGACTCCTCCTTCTTCTATTTTTCTCACTCTTGCCATCATCTATTTGCATCATATACCTTAAGTATGTGAGATTTTGCTTGCTGACCAGTAATTAGTTTTGATTAGTCCACAATTTGAAATCCCTGATATTTTTTTTTTATTCAAAAAGTTTTACAAAAAAATTTCCCCCCCTTTCCCCCCAACCCTCCTCCCTTCACTAATACCCTCCCCCCTCCCCCCTGGCTTCCCGGAACAAGCACAAGGTATAGTTAAAAATAAAGCAAACATATGCTAAGAAAATTTCCCCCCAAAACTATTATACCAATTTTCCCTCTCTAGCTCTGACTTCCTCCTAACATAACCAAAATCCTTCAAAAAAATAAAAAAATAAAAAAATAAATTAACAATTAACAGTAGTAAAATATATAAATCAATAGAACAAATTAATCCTAAAGTATTTAAAACCAGCTAAAGCATAAAAATCCAATCCAATTCAAAAAATATGTCCCTTATAACTTCTATAACCATATAATTTCCCCCCCATATCTTTCTTACATAAGATCTTTTGAGAATATTCTATTTAAAATTCAGTGCAACACCTTATAAAATTTCAATACAGAAAATTACAATATCTATTCAACTTTAGTCCTTCCTCATCAAAATCCAGTATAGATCCAAATATATAGTCTTTTATGATAGATATAAAACATATAATCAACCCATTTCTTCCAGATCTTCCTCACAAATTGTCTTTCCGGAACACTAATATTTTTGTCTGTTAATATTTCAAAAAAACCTTGTTTCAAGGATAATACTTTTGTCTCTTGCCATTTTTTTTGATGCATTAATCTCTGTCTTTCCTTCATTACTCCTTTTGAAAAGTCAGTCACAATATTTCCTAGTAGTTCCTTATGTCCAAGAATCCAGAAATTACTATAGAAGTCCATCAGTCCAAAAAGAGAACTCTTGGAAAACATTAAGCTTGTGAGTCTTTTCCATTCGGGGGACAGTCTCCTGTAGCACAAATTCAGGCATTTCATCCAAACTATTTAAAGAAAACTTCTTTACATCAACTTGTTTATTCACGATTATATCTTCATATTTATCCACTTTTATTTGTATCTCCTCCATTCCATTTTCTGAGTGATTGCACTGGTTAATTTGCTCCACGCTCTCATCCAAAACGTCCCCATTTTTTATCAATTTGTATTTTTGAATAATTAAATACATACTTTCTGTGTAGTCCTGTATAAAGTCACGAATCCATTCTTCTGAAAGAACCTTCATGACAAAGTTCCTGCTGAGAATCCCCTTGCAAAGTACTTAAACAAAGTAATATAATCCAACAATCCACAGTCAAACACAATAAGATAAAATCTCCATTCAGTTTCGATTCAACAGCAAGGCTCCCTTTGATGTATCGCTCTGCTTTCAGTTTCTCTAAAACGCCATTTTAAACAATTAAAAGAAGAGGGGGGGGGAAATTCTCTTTTTTTTAAAAAAGGTGGAAGTCAGAAAATCAAAAATACTTGCAAACCAATAATTGTTCACTCATGCTTCTTCCGTCTGCTTTTAGAAATCCACAAAAAGAAATCAGTTGTTAGCAGAAGTGGACACCTTCCTCTTTTCCTGCTTTTTCAGGAGCGCAGTGAATATTGGAGGTTGAGGGAGGATTCAAGGGGATTCGACCTTTCGGGACTTTGCATAACAAAAACAAAGCCCCTAGGGGAATCTACCACTATCCCCCCCCTTGCTCTTTCTCTCTCTTTCAACCAGAGAGGGAAATTAAGCAGGGAACAGCTGTTTTCACTGGCTTTTACCATATTCAATGCGGAGTGCCATAAATTAGCACCCAGCGAGAAAGGTGGCGCCACCCGGAAGCCGAAATCCCTGATATTTTTAATAAGTGTCTTCAGAGCCATAATTTGGCATTTAAATTCTTTTTCATTCCTAATCCTTACCTTCACAGACACTGAAAAATCATAACTTTAAGTATACTGATGTTTATGCTCATAATAATATCCTTATTATCAGGCCATTGCCTTTCTCCTTGAAAAACGTATCTGCTCTCACCAATATCTATCTGTCTGATCTTATTGATCTGATATTATATCCCTCTGCTTTTTCTGAAGCTGCCTATTTATTTGACATTTCACTCTTCATTTATAATTCTATTCTTCTTTGTAAGGTTTTAATCAAAACTTTGCTTGTAAGTGAAATTAATGCAATAGTTCAGCAATTTGCAAATTATCTTCCATCCCCTTTCTTCAGTGTAGATATACAGTAATTATTTCCAGTCTTTGGGGCCATACGATTGTATTCAACCTTGTTTAATAGTTGCTGAAACAGCACCTCTTCTCTCACAGCTTTAAATAATTCAGTGAGTATTTCATCTACTCCTGGTGCTTTCTTGTTTAACAGATTATCTATTGCCTTCTAATAAGGCTAAACATTACTTAGGATTCAAATCCAATAAGATACTTTGAATCATGTAAGGGCATAAAGGTATCTTCCTCCTGATGTTCAGCATCCATGTGATGCTGCTGGGAGTGATAATCAGGAGTAATGCCGCTGGTTGACAATGTTGTGCAGGTAACACCCAAATCTACTTCTCTCTTTCATCTTCTTTGGTTGCATTGAGCTTCCTAAATGGCTGTTATCTAGATTGGCTTGTGGACTGGTTGAAACATAACAAAACAAATCCACAGATGTCAAAGGGTTGAGAGAGGGGGATTTTTTTTTAATCCAATTGGAAAGTCTTTTGAAGAATCACCTCCATAGTTTGAGGTTGTTTTTCAATCTAGTGCTGTATCAGAGGGTTCAGGTCAGCCTGGTGGTGAGAAATGCTTACTTCCGTCAGCGTATGACTTTCTGTCAGAGTGTTTACAGCGTGACTACTATTTTGAGACAACCCAGGAGCATATACAGGACATAGAGGTTTGTCTTAAAAACAGTGGTTTATGTACAAGACTTCTATATACATACATACACGAGGTAGGCACATACCAGGCAATCAATCAATCTTCAATTCTACACGAAGGACTACAATGCAGATAGACCATGATGAGAAGAGTGATACACGAGGAGAGAGAGATAAGGCCCTCTCATGGCCTCCCTTATATAGACATCTTCTTAAAGCAGCAATAACCCTGCTGACTCATTCTCAGTCTTAAAGTGGCAATAACCCTGCTGACTCATCCTCGTCCACAGCCTTACAGTGGCAGGTCAGTTTTAAATCATCAGTACCCTGACCCTTTTCATCCTAACAAGATCTGACCTGGCTAGCATTGCTGAAGTTACTGAGGAACGTCCTTTACCATTTTAAGGTGAAATCACCTGGAAGGAAAACTTTAGAGTGGCAGTTTTGGAATCAGATAATAGGGGAATGGCCAATTCCTGTCTATTCTCCTACCAGTCATTTCCTTAGATGTCCTCCTCATGAAGTAGAAACATTGCATCTAAGACAAATATTAATATCTTTGTTACAAGAACGGTCCTGTATTGTTCAAGGGATCATTTATCAGAAGCACCAAGGCGCTTCTGTGTTAAATCGGAAGGGATGCTGCATCCAAATCAGAGTACAGAACTATGATTAGGAAGACATGGAGGGTCTTGAAGTTGCCTATCAATAGATGTCTGTCAAGCATGCTGTTCATAGTCTTTTCTGTAAATTTACACAGAAAAATAAGATGAATTGAATCCATACTTAAATTATAGGAATCCTTTATAAGCTGGCATTGATAAATATGAATATATGTGAGTGCTTATCCATCAAGGTTTTGGTTTGGAGTTATGTGGGTGGCTGAATGAGTGGTAATGTATAATTAGCTATCTAGTATACCAGTGGTGGGTTCCAACCAGTTTTACCACCGGTTCGCATCACGCATGCGCTTTCCGCACGATTGCTGCGTGCGAGCTTGCTTCATTCACACTTATGCCAAACTTGCATTTCGCACAAGCGCATTGAGTAAAAAAACAGCTGAGGCATGGCAATACACTCTGCCGCACCTTACAGCTGAGCTAAAAACAAAGGAATAAAGGTAGATATAGAGCGGGGGTGGGCGGGAGGCCCAGCTGACATTAAGAACGAACCGGTTCGTTCTCATATCAAGATTTCCACTACTGGGTCTCCCAAACCGGGGAGAACCAGTAGCAACCCACCACTGTAGTATTCCATGGAAAGATAGACCAAAGTATGAAGATGCTACCGCTTTCCCTCTTACATTTATCTGAATATAAAATGGAGAAGGATTGCTTTGTTTATGGTTGGGGAAAAATAGGAGATGATCAGTAAGCTATGATTGGTCAGTGACGTGTCTCCTTCTTCGCACAAAGACTATTCCTTATTTCTTCCCTACATTCCATATTCACACTATTCCAAGGCAACACCAGGTTGGTGAATAAAGACTGGAAGTGGATTGAAAAGAAATGCCAAAAGACTTCTTGGTGGAAGAAGGAAATATGAATCATGGTTCCCCTTCTATCAGATGAATACTGCATTTATTCATAACAGCAACCCCCACTGGTGCCTTTTAATAATGAAATGAAATAAAATCTCCACAGGTAGCCAGCATTTTGCTGTCCTACTTCCTAGATTTATTTGTGGCCACCTTCTGCCCTCTAGTGGCCATAATTAGAGAAACATAATTTGTGTCAGTGGACTTCATAACAGCTATTGTCAATCCGCTCAAAATCCACCTTATTACATCATGAATTTTGATAAGCCCATTAGCTAGCCAAGCAACCAGGAGGAGAATGCCTCTCTCACTTGATGACTACACAATGAGGAGTAATATATTTTAATTTAAACACCATAAACCTATTGAGTGCTTAATTAACTTTAACCGTCTTTAGGGGAATGAAGCCAATTTGAGGGGGTCAAAAGGAGTTGTTTCAATATCAAACAGTTTTACATAGTCAATCCATTCATTTGGCCTACAGCTACTGATTAACACACAAAATTAACATGTTAGTAAAAATTCATATTCCAGCCTCTGGGGAAATTAAGATGCACATGCACAGAGCATGATTAGCACAACTATTGTTTTCCCCCAACAATATAATTTAATGGGGTTTTAGAATTGCAGAAAGGGACTGTTGGTGCTGGTTGGCATTGATTATTTGCTGCAAAGCTTTGAAATACGGAGGGGGAGGAGAGAAGGATAGGAAACATCAGGCGCCAAGAGGAGCCAGCAGCGGAAGAGACAGTGAAAACAAGAAATCTGTGTTTTAAACGGATTGAGCGAGCAAATAGCAAGAGGCCTCTTCCGCCTCACTCCCTTGAAAGGCATGTAAGAGCTCTCTCTCAGGAGTCATCTGCCGTTTGTCTTAGGTTTTAACTGCCTGCTCTGCTCCCTCCTCTAAAATCATTTTTCCATTGTCTTCCCCCTTGTAGGGAGCAATTTCCATCCAGCTGAAAACAGGGCTAAAATACTTCCCTTAAGATCCGAATGGTATAGGATGGCCTTCTGTGAGAAATCACACCTTGGCTGCCTTCTTAATGTGCAAAACGCTACCTGAATGGCACTCTATAAACAAGAAGAGCGGAGCAGATTGGGAAATGAAGCAAGCGGATGAAGAAAAGCAAATGAAGACGGGAATTAAAGCCATGTGAGCTCATTGCGAGGTTCACAGCTTGAATCACAGTGCAGTTAGATGGATGAAGAAGCCTGAGTGTGAATACATAGGAGAAGAGTCAGGGGAAGGAACTGGTCTGTATCCAAATACACATTGGATTCTGGATTAAGTGCTAAGTGATTCAGGTGGATGTTTTGATGTTGTGCTTCAGCTGACAGGTGGGGAGGTATCAATGAGCACTGAATGTTCCATGATATTAATCTCATTCATTGAGCTGTAAATACTGTAGTAGCTCCCCATCGCACACACTCCTTCTATAGTGGCAAAGAAGAACGCAACATTCTGGCGTGGTTGTACTTTCTCAGCTACAATATCTGGTTATGGATTCTACCTCTAAAGAACTTGAGGGTAAATAGATCATTAGGGTCCATCATTCTCAAAAGAGGCTAAAATGAATAGGTCACAACCAACTCTTAAAATAGGGTTGGGGAGCTGGTCTCAATCAACCCTAACTATTTCAAAGATTGTCTTTCTGACTCCCCACTTAGCTCCAACTCTTGGAAGTGCACAGTAGATTCCTATATCAGTGTTATCTGCTTAGCTTTTTGATTAATTAGTTCCTTCTAATTAAGCTACTCTCATAAAATAAGCCTTTTAAATAAAGCTGCAAGCTTTCTTCCTTTCCTTTCCTTTCCTTTCCTTTCCTTTCCTTTCCTTTCCTTTCCTTTCCTTTCCTTTCCCTTCCCTTCTCTTCCTTTCTTCAGTGTAAGCCAAAAACAGCTTCTGAAAATAATCAGAAGTTATAAATGTCATCTTGGCTGACCTTGAATTTGGTTATACTCTAGGAAAGCTGAAAAGATACCCAGCCTAGAAGAAAAGAATGGCAAATCCCTTCTATGCTAGGAAAGAAACGCCATAGACACTGAACTTTAGTCAAAAGAAATTCTGCCTGTACTTCTGAATTTAAGCGGAGAGTCAAGTGGCATCTCAGTGCCACAGGGTGCCTCCCATTCCTGAGGGTGTAGATTGCATAAGTCATCCCAGATGAAACCTGTCTCCGATGATGCAACTTTTTTTTTTTTATTTACATTTATATCCCGCCCTTCTCCGAAGACTCAGGGCGGCTTACAGTGTATAAGGCAATAGTCTCATTCTATTTGTATATTTACAAAGTCAACTTATTGCCCCCCCCAACAATCTGGGTCCTCATTTTACCTACCTTATAAAGGATGGAAGGCTGAGTCAACTTTGGGCCGGGCTTGAACCTGCAGTAATTGCAGGCTGCTGTGTTTTAATAACAGGCTTCTTTACAGCCTGAGCTACCACGGCCCAACTCACTCTCCAAAAGATAACATCTGCTTGCAATTGACCGAGAGGGTTTTTTTTTTATCCCTATACTGCTTCAAATGCAAGCTCTCCTGCTGGTGAACATCAAATGATACAAAAAAGTTAAAAAAACTCCCTGTCCCATTCTCTTCATGGCAGTAGAGCAGGAAAGCAACACCATTAATTTAAAGAGAAAAGCCACAAAACCACTTTCTTCGTGGGTCCTCCAGGTGGGCAAGTAGAGGTAGTCCTTGAATTATGACCACAACTGAGCCCAACATTTCTGTTGCTAAGTGAAACTTTGTTAACTGAGTTTTGCCCCATTTTATGACCTTTCTTGCCACAGTTGTTAAGTGAATCACTGCAGTTATTAAGTTAGGGACATGGTTGTTAAGTGAATCTGGCTTCCCCATTGTCTTTGCTTGTCAGAAGGTCGCAAAAGGTGATCACATGACCCCGGGATATTGCACCCGTCACAAATATGAGTCAGTTGCCACTTGTCTGAATTTTGATCATGTGACTTTGGTGATGCTGCAACAGTCATAAGTGCGAAAATTGGTCATAAGTCACTGCCATTGTAACTTCGAACGATCACTAAATGAACTGTTATAAGTTGAGGACTACCTGTATCTCAGTTCCTTAGGAAAAGGAGCAATTCAATAAAAGAAGAGATTGGGAAATGATTTATATTGTTTGTAGTTCTATCTTTTATACCCTAGTTGAGCACCTCATAAATATTTTTGTTTAAATTGGATCTTTGTTTTTAAAAGATCTTCAGATTCCCGCTGGCACCCATTTCCCTAGTTATGGTCTTGAATTGTAGGAAGTTAGCACCCACCCCCCTCCTAGAAGAATGAAATATTTTAGAAAATATTTAAAAAGGCAGAATATATTTCCCTGGATGAGAAATGGAGAAACATGTTTTAAAGACAAAGCAGCTTCCTGACTCCCCCCATCTTTGTCAATGGGTCAGAGGTAGAAACTCATTCTCCCCACCTTTGTCAATGGGCCATCATCTGCAACATAATAGGACCCATCTAGCAACTGAAACTCACCACATGGCACCTGGGAAGATTACATCAGCCAGCAAGGCTAGCTAAGACCCCCACCCCCTGGGAGTCTGACAACCAATCAGGATACTCTTCCTTTGCCCCAGGAAGTTCAAAGCTCAGAAAAAGCATAAAGCCAGGGAGTGCACAGGATCTCATCCCTTTTCTGTTCAGGATCTCAAGCCATGTGATCCTGGCCACCATTAAACCATCTTTCCAAGCAGCCTCCATGTTTCCAGTGTCTTTGTCCCCACTTGGAACTGAACCCAGATGGATATTTCTTCCAACAGAATGTTGTACTTCTAAAAATAAAAAGCAATGATTTAGGTTTTACCTTGGTAAGCAGGAAATCAGGAAATCTGAGGAGTACAGAGGATGAATTCAAATAAGTAATTTTTCCTTTATAAAAAAATGGACTATGTAGTCTATAGGAACACTTGCATAATAGTTAAATCAGCAGGGTGTAAAGAAGACAATAGTTGAGGATGAAAAAAAAATGCAGACAAAATGTGTTTACTCCTCCACTGACAATCACCCGAGGAGAACAAATACATAAATGTTAGACTGTCCGATAGTTGAAGGTGGATCACACATACACACTCTCTCTCTCACACTCACACATATGTGCCTCTTGTTTTATTAAATAAAAGTTAAGTTCCTCATCACTGACATTATGATTAAAAAAACACACTCAGAAAATTTGGTGGGGATAAACAGGCCAATCTTTGAGGCTGTAGTAAAAGCTTATGAGCCTTTTACTTCACTTCCTTTTACTGCAGTAAATGCTTTAGGTACTATATTTTGCAATAACTTATGATCTCCCATAATTTTATGAAGCCAGACTTGCCATAATGATGAAGTATTACTGCCCAGCATTGGTGATGACACTGGTTGAATAAATACTGTCAATTTTCTCTGTATTTTCTCTGTATCACTGTATTTAAGCAGTCTACCAATTTCAGTTCAGTTCTAAGTGACTGATTTTGCCCAAGTTAATTTAAAAGGACGAAGCAGATATTATCTGACCAAATATATGGTTTAGAAAAGGTTGGTGGGAATTTAAATGACTAGATAAAATATCCTTTCTGTACTGCTCTAAAACGTTCCTATAAAAAAAATTTCTTGCTACGTCACTTCCCTAACCCTTTGTTTTCATGGCTTATTTGAGGTATTAAAATAAAAACTTTGCAAGAATTGTGAAAGAAGTACAAGGTTGGATCTTGCAACTCATTTCAGATTAGAAATGAGTAATAGGATGCATTCTATTCTCTGTCAATGTTCTTGATTTTTCAATGGCCTAGGACATGTTAAAAATATGCCTATGTTTCTACAGATGAGGGGAACATAACTTATGCCAACTTTTTACCTTTTTTACCTCATGGCTAGACGTTTTTCCTTTTATGTAATTGATCTTTTCCCAAAGCAATTTACCTTCCCTCTACTTCATACCAAAATATGTGCGTACGAAAACAGAGTGGAGCATACAAAATAGAAATGGGAGGCTTTTCAGTAATTTATTCATCCAGAATTGTTATGCATTAACCTTTTCTGTTTTCTTCTTGATAAGGAGATACACAATGCAGGTGTGTGTTTCCTTATTAAATCACATGACATCTACAATATCCAGGCCAGATCTTGAAATGAAATTTTTTTAAAGCTCTGTGTTGAGACTGAGAACAAATCTACAGTATAAATAATACTGTGCATTACTGACACTTTCTCTATTACAAAGGAGCCCACACTACACAAATCTTTAAATGCCAACAGAGTCCAAGTACAAAGCACAGACCTTCAAAGTGTCCTCCTCACATTCCAGTGACTGATCCTAGGATATTTAGCAGGCAAAACAGACCATTGTCTAATGTCTGGCAGAAAGGAAGGAAATTAGATACAGTACTCCTGTAAGAAATATATTACACAATCTTTGGTGCAAAAGGCTTTGAGAATACCACAGAGCCTACATTCAAAAGGGTAGAGCAATTTTTCCTCACCTTTTGGATAGATTGGAAGAGCTGGAATCTTTAAGAATTCTGAAGTCCTCTGGCAAGATAGAATTTGCATTGAAAAAGAAAAGTTCACAAGTGAAGTACTGGTGATATGGGAAGGTTGGAAGAAAAAACATGAGATTCCAGTTTAGAACTGAAGAAGCTTCGTGGATGAGAAATGAAACAATTTTAAAGGGAAAAAAATACACAAAGTCCCATTCCCTTTTGGAAAAAAACACCTTTGGGTCAACTATGACCTGGTGGATTGAGAATTTCCACAGACTTTCAATTCCTACATTTACAGTGTACTCAAAAGTATCTGAAAGGTTTCAGAAATTCTGACTTTTGCTGATTAAGTGATGTGTGAAAGAGTAACAATATCACTTCTTTATAACTTTTCTATCTGAATGAAACTAAATTGTTCTGTATTTCATTTTTAATAGTAATTTTATTAAAAATTACAGTTACAACAATAATACAAACTAAAAAAATGAAAGAATAAAAAATAGAAGATGTAGAAAGATTTGGGGAAAAAAGGAAAAGAAAAAACAAATATATAACAAAGGAAAAGAAACCTATAAAGAAATGACTTCCTCTTTCATCCCACAGAGTTAAACAATTTTAGTAAATTGTTGTCTTTTCTTAACATACAAATGATTTCTTCCCAAATCACATTTCAGTACTGATGTCAGCAAAAATCTGTTAAGAATTACCAGACAAAAACCTATCTATTTTAATCTTGATCATATAAACCAATTTTATTCCTTTTATTTCTATCTTGATCTTCAGTCCCTTCAAGTAATGTCTTAGATTTTATTTATTTATATTTTTTATTTGTTCCTTTTTACAAAATTATTCAAAGTTTTAACCACACTCTTTGGTAAATTCAACATAGGAAAATTATGCAGGTCACTCTCTTGGTTTATTTTTTGTACATCCCTTTAACTATTAAGACATCAGCCAATTTCTTTTGTATGTCAAGTGTAACATCATTTTCCATGTCAGCCTTATAGCCTGTCATTTTAAATTCATTTTCAAATCAGTCTCAATCTTGTCAGGAAAATCTTGTTCCCTTTTCCTTTTTAAACACAGTCTATCTGTTGAGGCACTCTTACAATTAACTTCTGGGTCAATTCTTCAAAAATATCCTTCAATATGGCCAATGTTAAAATATTTTGCTTCATTCTGTATTAGGTCTGCTCTTTTGACTGTAATTTTTAGTTCCTTCTAGTTCTGTATAGTGTAAAGCTTTATCTTATATTTCTTTTAATCAAGAATTCATAATAAAATCATTTTTCCCAGGAAAGATTCTCACGATTAATTTCAAAATCTTATTTCACCTTTATTTGGGCCCTTAGTCCTTTTGTAACTTATTAAAAGCAGTCTTAATCATTCTTTGGCTGTTTATTCCAGAAATATTTTAAAATCCCGAATAGTACTTTCACTATGGATTGAAGAAAACTCATCTACTGCTGTAAAACCAAATGTTCCTAAAAGCAGTTGGCAAGCCATTTACAAAAGTGATTAGAAAAGGCAGTATGTGAATTCAGTGTCCTTTCAAATATGTGAACCAGAGTTTGACCAAGATGGCTATTCCCTCATCAGAGCACTAAATCTGGCAGATTGCTGTCTTGCAGTCTCCTCATGAGGAGCAATTGTCAGAAGCACTTGTAGGTGATCTCAAGTCCTCTCCTTGTTTAAGTGGAATTACAAAGAGCTGGTCTACTTGCCAGTTTTTTATTCTGCCACGATCATCAGCTTTGCTTTTCACAGAACCATCTTCAGTCCATCAATTCCACATAGTCCAAAATCTTTCTAAAGTTCTTACAAATGACTTTGAGAAGTTCTCAAGCTCATAAGATACATTAAGATGGGGAGGAGTATGGTAAATAGTGGCGATGGATATACTCTGGCTATCATCACAATGTGAAGAAAGATATATTATAGCTATGCCACTAGATGCATAATCATCATTATGAAAAATGACATCACCAAGCCATCAAGAAAAATGAAAATGTCATTTATGGTACATCCTGGGGATATTATTTCTTCTTAGCCTGATAGCCTAGAGAATGCAAAAACCCAAGAAATTGGCACATAGCCGTATTACTTCATATTCAAATGGATTTTTAAATGATTTACCAATATAACTATGAGTTTGCATGGACAGAATTAGAAATATGTTTATTTCTAGTTCTGTCTTATTACCTAGAGTTATTACATTCAGTTCATGCTAGATGCGTTGAATATATATTAATGGAGGCAGGATTGGTAGAAAATGAGCATGGTTTTAAAACTAGAAGCAAAATACTAACAGCATGTGCAATGCTGATGACGCTACTCTGATAGGTGACAATTCAAATGATCCGGAATCGCTAGTAATGAAAATCAAAGAGCACTGCAAAAATAAGGACTAAGATTAGACATCAAGAAGACCAAATTAATGGGAACAGGAAAGCCTTAAAACTGACCAGGAACATATTGAAGTGATGTAGCTCAGAGGTGGGTTTCAGCAGGTTCTGACCAGTTCTGGAGAACCAATAGTGGAAATTTTACTGGTAGTAAAAATTCTGACTGGCCCCACCCCGATCTATTCTCTGCCTCCCAAGTCCCAGCTGATCGGGAGGAAATAAGGACTTTGCAGTAACCTTCCCCTGGATTGGGGTGGGAATGGAGATTTTACATATCTTTCCCCTGCCACGCCCACCGAGCCACACCCACAGAACTGGTAATAAAATTTTTTGAAACCCACCACTGATGTAGGTTCTGCCTTTTACAATCAATTATTAACAGTTAAAAGCCAACAGCCAAAATATATGCTGCAGACTAGCATTTGTTAGCGTAGCAATGAAAATCTAATGAAAGATGACAATTATATATACCATGACAATTATATCTACAGAGAAAATAATTGTGCAGGCAATGGTTTTGCCTGTGACATAATATGGAAGTAAAAGTTAGACTTTGAATAAGTAGGATAAGAAGACCTATCCTTACATTTTTACATTTTTTAACTTTTCTGTTGAAAAAGATTCCTAATACCATGTATAGCCAAGAAACAAACAAATGGATCATCAGACTAATCAATTCAGAATTCTCATTCAAGGCACAAATGATCAGGGCTCAAGTTATTGTATTTTGGATACCTGAATGGTTTTTATTATAGTGGCAATGGGTGATAATAAACAGAAGAACCAGGCTGGAGCAGATCATCCTATAGAAATCCTTCACTATTATCACTAAGAATTTATACCATGGTGGCATATAATCAACAAATCAATTAATTGGCCAGTCAATACAATCTATGGGTTTCCATTGTGGGAAACAGAATGCTGTACAAAATAGTCAGACATAAAGTATGCAAGTAGAATTCTGAATCAGCGTTATGGACTCTCTCACAAAAAAGGAAAACAAGTGGAGATGAGGACTGACAGATATCAAGGGACATGTTGTAGAAACATTGATGGTTATGGGCATCAAACCTCCCACCACTGAGGTATATTGTAATGTAGCAAAGCTTTTTATGATTTTATGAACAATAAGATACATCTAGCAAGAGCATGTCTTATTTGTAGAAAATGAATTGGAAAGCACAAATGGGAGAAGGGAGAGAGGCTTATGCTTATATATCAACAACAGCTGGTCTCAGGATATAACTATAATATATAAATTCTGTGATGAAAACTTACTGTCTTTACTTATCATCTGTAAACCATTTTATTCTCCGTGTGAGTTCTCCTCATTTCTTTTAATTGCTGTTTATGCCCCCCACACCACAAGCCTGTGTAAACAAGGCATTACGAACTCTATCTGACCAGATTATGGAGGCTGAAGCCAAATACCCTGATGATGATGATGATGATGATGATTATTATTATTATTATTATTTATTCGATTTTTATACCGCCCTTCTCCCGAAGGACTCAGGGCGGTGTACAGCCAGGATAAAATAAACGGTACAATATACAATTAAAATACAGATTAAAAAACTTATTATATAGTTGGCCTAAAAATTTTAAAATGTATAAAACTAAAAAAAACCTTAAAATTAATAATAGAAATTTAAAACCGATAAAATTTAAGCCAGCCCCACGTGAATAAATAGATGTGTTTTCAATTCGTGGCGGAAGGTCCGAAGATCAGGTATTTGGTGTAAACCCGGGGGAAGTTCGTTCCAGAGGGTGGGAGCCCCCACAGAGAAGGATCTTCCCCTGGGGGCCGCCAGCCGATATTGCTTGGCGGATGGCACCCTGAGAAGTCCCTCTCTGTGAGAGCATACGGGTCGGTGGGAGGCATGAGGTAACAGCAGGCGGTCCCGTAAGTACCCAGGCCCTAAGCCATGGAGTGCTTTAAAGGTAGTGATCAAAACCTTAAAGTGGACCCGAAAGGCCACAGGTAGCCAGTGAAGTCTGCGCAGGAGCGGTGTTACACGGGAGCTACGCAAAGCTCCCTCTATCACCTGCGCAGCTGCATTCTGGACTAACTGAAGCCTCCGGGTGCACCTCAAGGGGAGCCCCATGTAGAGAGCATTACAATAATCCACTAGGAGATTTTATTTTGGGAGATCTAAACAAAGCAAACTTAAGGAAAGAGCTACCAAAATACTTTTAGCATGTCAATTGTCCCACTAGAGGCAAGAATACTTTAGACCATTGCTACACAATACTAAAAGATGCTTATCAATCTTTACCACGAGTAGCTGTGGGACACTCTGATCTTTGCATGATTCACCTTGTACCTACTTACAGGCAAAGATTTAAAACCACAAAACCAGCAATTAAATCAATGAGGACCTGGATTGAGGAGGCAAAGTTAAAGCTATAGGCCTGCCTTGACTGCACTGATTGGAATGTTTTCAAAAATACCTCTGCAGACTTAGATGAACTCACAGATACTGTAACATGATATGTCAGCTTCTGTGAAGACCTATGTGTACCAACCATGAACTTGCAAGTATACAGTAACAACAAACCTTGTTTCACAGCTAAACTTAAGCAGCTATGTCATTCCAAAGAGGAAGGACTAGATGACATCCAAGGTCCCTTCCAACTATGTAACTGTTACTGAAGCCTACAGAAAAGGTGATAAAATGCTGTACAATCAGGCCAGAAATGTATTAACAAGGGAGATCAGAGCTTCAAAAAGAAGCTACTCTGAAAAGCTAAAGAATCAGTTCTCAACAAATGAACCAGCAAACATGTGGCAAACTCTTAAAAATATCACCAGTTATGGCAAACCTTCTTCCCAGGCTGAAGGAAATCAATAACTGGCAGATGACCTGAATGTGTTCTACTGCAGGTTTAAAAGGAAACTACAGCCACCTATCTCCATAATCCTCATCTCAGACACTCCAACAACAGCCAAACCTCCTTCAACAGACCCTATCCCATGGGTTCACAACTGCTAGTGATCACAGAAAAGGAAGTGCAAGATCTATTTCACAGACAAAAGCCAGGAAAAGCTTCAGGCCTAGACAAGATAACTCCTTCTTGCTTAAAAGTCTGTGCTGACCAATTGGCCCCCATCTTCACCCGAATTTTCAATAAATTGCTAGAGAAGTGCTAAATTCCTTCTTGCTTTAAATTCTCTACTATCATTCCAGTATCAAAGAAGCCCACCATCAAAGAACTAAATGACTACAGATCAGTTGCTCTAACATCTGTAGTTACGAAAACCTTTGAAAGGCTAGTGCTGTCCCACTTGAAAACCATCAGGAACCCGATGTTAGACCCCCTGCAATTTGCATACCGAGCAAATAGATCAACAGATGATGATGTTAATATGGCTCTGCACTACATCCTACAACATCTTGAATCTCCAAAGACCTACACAAGGGTCCTCTTTGTAGACTTTAGTTCAGCATTCAACACCGTCATTCCAAACATTCTTCTAACTAAGCTAAACCAGCTAGCGGTACCTGAACACACTTGTAAGTGGATCATAAGCTTCCTAACAACAGGAAGCAGCAGGTGAAGCTAAGCAGAATCAAGTCAGGTACCTGTACAATTAGTACAGGGCCCCCCCAAGGCTCTGTATTCTCTCCACTTCTCTCTGTATACCAATGACTGCATCTCTAACAATCCATCTGTTAAACTACTGAAGTTCACAGATGACACAACAGTGATCAGTCTCATTTGAGACGATGAATCCGCATACAGATGGGAGGTTGAATGACTAGCCTTGTAGTGTAACTGGAACAATCTGGAACTGAACACACTCAAAACCGTAGAAATGGTGGTAGACTTTAGGAGAAACCCTTCCATACTTCCACCTCTCACAATACTAGACAACACAGTATCAACAGTAGAAACCTTCAAATTTCTAGGTTCTACCATATTGCAAGATCTAAAATGGACAGTTAACATCAAAAACGTCATCAGAAAAGGACAACAAAGAATGTTCTTTCTGTGCCAACTCAGAAAGCTCAAACTGCCCAAAGAGCTGCTGATCCAGTTCTACAGAGGAATTATTGAGTCTGTCATCTGCACCTCTATAACTATCTCATTTGGTTCTGCAACTCAACAAGACAGACTTCAGACAATAATTAGAACTGCAGAAAAAACAATTACTACTAACCTGCCTTCTATTGAGGACCTGTATACTGCACGAGTCAAAAAGAGGGCTGTGAAAATATTTACAGACCCCTTGCATCCTGGACATAAACTGTTTCAACTCCTACCCTCAAAACGACGCTATAGAGCACTGCACACCAGAACAACTAGACACAAGAACAGTTTATCCCCGAACGCCATCACTCTGCTAAACAAATAATTCCCTCAACACTGTCAAACTATTTACTAAGTCTGCACTACTATTAATATTGTCATCGTTCCTATCACCCATCTTCTCCCGCTTAAGACTGTATGACTGTAACCTTGTTGCTGGTTTCCATATGATTTATATTGATTGTTTTCCTAATATGATTTGATTGTTTATTTGTACCCCATGACTATCGTTACGTGTTGTACCTTATGATTCTTGACGAATGTATCTTTTCTTTTATGTACACTGAGAGCATATGCATCAAGACAAATTCCTTGTGTGTCCAATCACACTTGGCCAATAAAGAATTCTATTCTATTCTATTCTATTCTATTCTATTCTATTCTATTCTATTCTATTCTATTCTATTCTAAATGGTCTCCAAACTACATGGAACAAAAATTAATTTATTTAATTTTAATTGGATTCCAAAAATTGTTGTGATTCTGGTGCTTTTAAGTTTCTATAGAATGTATGGGCACAATCTGAAGAAATGTAAGCCTTATAAAGCCTTACACTTTCAGTGGAACCGTCCCACTGACATTTGTTTTACATTCTCTTTGAAGACCACATGAGTAGAACCAATTTTCCCCATGTGTTAACTTTCAGATGATACTTGCTTTGGTGTTGGATACATTTCTTAAAACTCGAAGTATTATTACTGTAGGTACCTGCTTCTGGTCCTTCCAATGGAAAGGCACTTTTATGCCAAAGCATTTTTCTTTTCCTACACCTATGCTCAGTGTACCATGGGTATGATTTATGCCACACTCAAAGTCATAGGAGCGCAAAAAGTCAAGATAAATGGGTTCTTGCCCGGGGAATTGGGGATACACAAAGTTAGGCAGAGCTGATAGGATTTTGGCACATTCTGCATAAAATGGAAAAAGCTCCTCCTTGAGAGAACTTCCATGCCAAGCTCCACAGGTCAGGGATTTTTAATGGATTTTTAAAAGGAGCAACTGTAATCACCAGAGCTATAATTTTAATCAAAGTAACAATGTTGAACAAATAGTCTGTTCTCTAAGGCATTCCTTACTGTGATCACATCACTGGAAGTCCTCAAAAGATGACCATCCAAGTAGTTTTCTATTTTTATATTTAACTATCTTATCCACTACATTACAGAAATACAAAGATCAATTGACTGGCTCTCCTGTTTTCTAACAACAAGTATATTCTATGTACTCTACTATTCAGCTGAATGAGACAGCTGCCTTGCACTGCACCTCACATTAGTTCTTTGTACTATGGAAGGACATGGTTGGACTATTATTAAATTACCATCCAGGTTGTCTTCTGAAGGGGCCCCATTTTGTCCTTTGCTTCAAGTAGCAAAGTATCTAGTTCAGGTTAAAAAAATGGGAGGCGAACAACCTAGGATTGTTAGACGAGTCTGACAATTTACTTAGAATTTACTTAGAATTTTTCCTTGATAACCATGGTTAAAAGACCTTGAGAAGCAGTTGTCACTTCATTTGATTTTTTAAAAAGAAAGATTTGTTTGGTTTTGAATATATTATATCATAGACCAGCAACTCATTTTACTGGTGGATTAAAAGAAAGGCAATAGTGAGATGATAGATGTTGAATGTCAGATCTACATTGAATGAGTTTCCATAAAGGATAAGAAGATGAAATGTGTTATTGTAAAAAAATGCATTAGCAATTGTAATAGGAACTTCTAATCCAATAGTCAGCAAAGGGTTAACTGCACATATTTAATATCTTACCTCATATAGGTATAATTGTGGTAAGAATCAAGCTCTTATGGTTGCTGTAGTCTGAGGGTGCTACTTCTTCAAAACACAACAGCATAAAAGCCATGCAAATGGAGATGAATGGAGCATAAGCCACTGAGGTAATTAAAATGTATTTTCCATCTCCTAGTAATTGAATTGTGTACAAGCTGCAAGTTAATGAGGTCATCTACCCTCAAGCACTGACAGGAAAGCAGGAATAATTATCTTTCATTTTTTTCTTATGTAGCAATTAATTTTAACCATTCGCCTACACCCCACACTCCCACTTCTCTCATTCCAGTCAGTCAAAGTGATAGCTAAGCAGAATTGACAAGCCATCGAAATGGTGGAGGCACAAAGCTGCCAAGGCGGGGAAGATAATCAAGGGGCTACAGCTGTTGAGAGCCAAGCACTTCCAGGTGAATGTCACCTGGGATTTTGCATACTGCCACTCGGAGGCTTTGGGACATACAGTGGTGGGTTGACAACACATCTGGTGCCAGCTGGGTAGGGAGGACATGCTGCAACTTCAGGAAGGGAGCAGAAGGATGGACAAGGATTGATGAATGGACAAGACCTGGAAACAACACCCCTTTACAAAGGCTCACATTCTACTCTCAACTCACCTGGGATCAACCAAGTTAGTTGCATGGAACAACTGTTCTGGCTTTTGATTTCAGATAACCAGGCCTTAGAAAATTTAAGGTTCCCATCAGCCAGAATTAGTATTAGGCAGTGTGAGGCACTCTTCTTAGGCCTGCAGATTTTCAGTTCTCATGAAAAGCGAGCAAAGTATTGGTTCTTCTTATTATACTTTTTTTTTTTTTGCTATGGAGATAAAAAGAGATTTGTGGATGTTGGATGTCCCTCTTTTCTTCTTTTACTGGCAAAATTACTCAGTGTAATTACTCAGCCCTGATCTTGGAATCTTGGACGCTTGTGAGTTCTAATTCCACTTTGGCATAAAATCTGGCTGGATGACTTTATCACATCTCTCTCTCTCTCCCTCTCCCTCTCTCTCTCTCCCTCTCTCTCTCTCTTTCTCCCTCCCTCCCTCCCTCCCTCTCTCTCAGCCCAACTCTTGTTGTCATGAGAAAAATAGGAGGAGGAAGGAGTATTGTGTGTGTTCAGTGCCTTGAATTAGTTATAAAAATAACAAAAGTGGGAAATAAAATATAAAATAAAATACTCAGTGTGTCTGCTGAAGGCCAGCCCTGATCCTGGAATTCCTGGATGAACTTCCTGGATGTATTTGCACAAAGTGTACTGGGTTCAGCACAATGTCAGGGACAGCTCAGCATAATTTGGAACCCAATTAAAGAATTCAGTTGGGATTACAGGCAGTGCAACACTACAGGAATTTTGTGGTGCGTTATATTGACAAATAAGGTTACATTCAATCAAATCTTTTGTAAAGAACAGGATAATGATAATCAGCTATGGTATAAGGGAGTTGTCTTGATTTTAAGAGGAGCTCTTGATTAGTGAGCACTTCAGCATAGAAGGAAATGTCATGTATTAGGTCATGCATGAACTCTTAGTAAGGTTTTGGATAAGTTAAAAAAGTCAATTGTTTTAGCTTTACATACATTTCTAAAGTCCAGTTTGTACAGCTTTGGGCTAATCACAAGCTATGGTTATGAAGTTTCTGTTCTTTCCTTCTAGCTTCTCCTGCATTTAGAAAACAATTACATTTTAAAGCATATAATGTATATTTTAATGAGCAAAAATAACCATCACATTTTATGCAGCCTACAGATATATTTTGGAGTATCTCAAGTACCTCAAATCTGCAAAAACATCATACTAAATCTACTTTTTCTGATCTTCTGTGAGCACTTTTTGGGATTCAGATAATTTGCATACAACAACTCCATGTGCTATTTCATCCAATCAGTAACCAAGAATATTATTTATATACACTTTGGTTGAATGGAGCTGTCCAGCATCACTCTTCCAGCTCCTCTAACAATGCCACTGCTGCTTTCTCCACATTTTATACAGTATATGCCATGATAAAGGACCCTGTGATATATTACAGATATCTTCTACAGAATTACAGGAGGGAATATAATTAGAAATGGGAAAGTCTCCTTTGGAATTGGATTTGGTAAAAATCAAGCTGTTTTCAGATATTGTCCCAACTCCTCCAAAACTTCAACAAGTGCCTCTTCTAACGCTGATAAGGCATGGCTCAAAAAGCTATTATTCTTGCTTTCATTTTGTACAATAATAGGGATGGTTATATTATTATTAATAATAATAATAACAGAGTTGGAAGGGACCTTGGAGGTCTTCTAGTCCAACCCCCTGCCCAGGCAGGAAACCCTACACTACTTCAGACAAATGGTTATCCAATATCTTCTTAAAAATTTCCAGTGTTGGAGCATTCATAACTTCTGCAGGCAAGTTGTTCCACACATTAATTGTTCTGACTGTTAGAAAATTTCTCCTTAGTTCTAAGTTGCTTCTTTCCTTGATCAGTTTCCGCCCATTGCTTCTTGTTCTACCCTCAGGTGGTTTGGAGAATAGCTTGACTCCCTCTTCTTTGTGGCAGCCCCTGAGATATTGGAACACTGCTATCATGTCTCCCCTAGTCCTTCTTTTCATTAAACTAGGCATACCGAGTTCCTGCAACCGTTCTTCATATGTTTTAGCCTCCAGTCCCCTAATCATCTTTGTTGCTCTTCTTTGCCCTCTTTCTAGAGTCTCAACATCTTTTTTACATTGTGGCGACCATGATATTGACTCAGTAATTATTCTAGTGACAATATTGAGTCAAATACAACTCAGTTTGAATGTAAGAGTTCTTTATAGGGTGACCCATGATCAATCTGGCTATTTCATGCAGCTTTATCTCTCAAAGAAATAATAGATATCATGAAATCTACAAAAACAGCTTCCAGTGTAGGTTACTGTCCTTATGCTGATATATATCACATATTGAGTTCCTTGCTCAATACTATTTTGGGTCTGTGATGATTTCTTTTAATTAAGCTTCACTTCATAGACAAGCTTGAATTTGTTTGTTTGATGATTATTTAATTAATGCATAGCTTGCTGCCATTTTGTGACTCTCAGCAGTTCACAACATCCATAGTATGATTAAAACAGCAACAAATAAAACTAAGTTTATAATGCTAAGGAGTAACATATAGCATAGTATGTACTGTAACAGTAAACATAACAAACATATAGATTTTTAAAAAAGGTAAAAGATGGGGCAATAGATGCACTCTTAGGAAAAGCTCAGTTTTTCTTAACTTTCTGAAAGGAAGCGGGGGGGGGGGAGAAGCTGTTTTCATCTCAATGAAACGACCATTCCACCACACCAGAAGTGCAAAATTTGAGAGTGAAGAGCGTCTTTCCCTCAATGCTTTAGAAATTCAGACCAATGCAGCTTAGAGACCACAGGCCCCCAGCTGCCGAGTTATAAAGAGCTTTTTGAATGAAAACCTCACTTTTGATTGCAGCTATCAATGAACTGTAAGCAACACCAGTAGTGGTGTTACATATTACAACCAATTGGATTACCAACAGCATTCTGGACCTGTTACAATTTCCCAATAGTCTTCAAAGACAGTTTCTGCTATGATGTACTGATGTATTTTATTCTTGGTGGTAATAAGGGATGAGTTACTGTAGCCAGGCAAGTTCACAGCTGGTGCAAATCATGATTCTGAAGTCAGGTTACTGCCTTGTTAACTATTATCCAATATTAAATTAAGCATTATTAAATGTTGACACAAAAATATTGGGAGCAACCCTGATTATCCCTTTGACCATCCAATCTGCAGAATATAAGAAGTCACCAGACATTCGATAGTATTAAATTATTGACATTTTAGATATATGTTCAGAAAAATCAAAATCAGCAGTGATGGTCTTGCTGGATACAGAAAAGTAGTTATGTTGCTTCTTTGATATTATGGGACGGGATGTGGTAGAATGTAGTCTGGATTCCCAAGAGGGAAGGGCTGCATTCCAGGGTTGTTGTTTTTTGGTGGGGGGCTGACAGGAGCACAGTTCCACATTTACTAATAGTTTTATTATATTAAAGGCTGCAAAGCATATTTGGAACATGTTGGGCGGGGGAAGTATAATTGCAATTTTTATTCATATGATAAAATTATACTCTATTATAATCTCAGTATGACAACTATTGATAAATCATTTTTTGGAAATCAGGAGCAAGAATGTATTTTTTAACATAGGAGACACACAAACACAAATGTTTACTCTCAATATTGGAAAGACTGTACAATTCCAATTCTATAATATTGGAGATCTCTTCCTCTCTCTCTCTCCTCCCCTGTCCCTATATTACAGTCACATTCTTTTTCCTTTGAAATTGTACAGCTGATCCTAATTAGGAGAGAAAGATCATAAAAATGGCAAGAGCTGCATTCAAAACATCCAAGCTCAGCCTGGATTTTAGCAGTTCAGATTTTTTATGGAAGTTCAGTTTCTTTACTTGCACATTTCTGAATTCTTCTCCATTGCTCAATTCAGTCAACAGTCAACTCTTTGCTGCTGAACCATGTATTTTCCTAATCCTGTGAGGAATAAAGAGTAAGATCTAGTCAAGGAATTTCCTTTAAAAGTTCTGCCTCTTTACATGCTAACCATACAATAAAGACCTTCAGAAGGGGAGAATCACTTAACACAGTAATATTTGTCTCCTGGCATGATTGAGCTTAAGCACCAAAGCTGGGAAATATGTTATGACTACCCTAAGAGAGATTATTTCAGGAAATACTGACTCCTTCCCAGCTTCATTTCAAATCAGAAATGTTTTCTGGAAAGTATTTATCTCAGTTTTGATGTCACAAGCACAGTTCATCAAGAATCTTTTACAAGTTGACAATATTCAGGAATCGTGTTAGCAGGACTGGCAAGCACAAATGGTGAGATCTCAGGGATAGTTTAACAGAGATAATCACATCCATTAAGTTATTGTTCATCACTACTAATTAACTGCTCTTAACAAACCATGTATTCATGGACATGGTGGAAAGACATATGTTGTAGTACATAGACCAAAAATCATTCATTGAGTAAGATAAATGTTGTCAGTCAATTCTATACATAGTTTAGCCAGCTCATCCTCTGTAATGGCAGATTGAACTTGGCAGATTTGATGAGGCATGATCAACCTCGTGTTTTCCATTTTTCACAGCAGGTTCCTCCCCCTCCCCCTTCCTCATACTTGAATACGTTCTCCCCTTCTTCTCTATCTCAGAAATCAAATACAAACAATGTTTGTTTTTACATCCTTTGCCAGTTTCTTCAGTGAAAGAGTAATAAGGTCAAAACAATCTGAGCCCTATCTTCCATCTTGCCTTTTCAGGGGGAAAAAACCCTAAAAGTAGAAGGAATAGCAAAAAGCAGAATAGCGTTATTTTGCCTACAGGGTTGAAACCAAAGCTGTCTTAATTGTGCCAATTGTTTTCTGATTCATCAAAGTATAACAATTCACATAGCAAGATTGCCAGAATTGTTCATAACAGACATATATCACCTGTTTACCCAACCAAATTAGTTTGGATAATAGAATAGAATTTATAGAATAGAATTTATTGGCCAAGTGTGATTGGACACACAAGGAATTTGTCTTGGTGCATATGCTCTCAGTGTACATAAAAGAAAAGATACGTTCATCAAGGTACGACATTTACAACACAATTGATGGTCAATATATCAATATAAATCATAAGGATTGCCAGCAACAAGTTATAGTCATACAGTCATAAGTGGAAAGAGATTGGTGATGGGAACTATGAAACGATTAATAGTAGTGCAGATTCAGTAAATAGTCTGACAGTGTTGAGGGAATTATTTGTTTAGCAGAGTGATGGCCTTCGGGAAAAAACTGTTCTTGTGTCTAGTTGTTCTGGTGTGCAGTGCTCTATAGCGTCGTTTTGAGGGTAGGAGTTGAAACAGTTTATGTCCAGGATGTGAGGGATCTGTAAATATTTTCACGGCCCTCTTCTTGATTCGTGCAGTATACAGGTCCTCAATGGAAGGCAGGTTGGTAGCAATTATTTTTTCTGCAGTTCTAATTATCCTCTGAAGTCTGTGTTTTTCTTGTTGGGTTGCAGAACCGAACCAGACAGTTATAGAGGTGCAAATGACAGACTCAATAATTCCTCTGTAGAATTGGATCAGCAGCTCCTTGGGCAGTTTGAGCTTACTGAGTTGGCGCAGAAAGAACATTCTTTGTTGTCCTTTTTTAATGATGTTTTTGATGTTAGCTGTCCATTTTAGATCTTGCGATATGATAGAACCTAGAAATTTGAAGATTTCTACTGTTTATACTGTGTTGTCAAGTATTGTGAGAGGTGGAAGTATGGAAGGGTTTCTCCTAAAGTCTACCACCATTTCTACGGTTTTGAGTGTGTTCAGTTCCAGATTGTTTTGGTTGCACCACAAGGCTAGTCGTTCGACCTCTCGTTTATATGCAGATTCGTCATTGTCTCGAATGAGACCAATCACTGTTGTGTCATCTGCGAACTTCAGTAGCTTAACAGATGGATCATTGGAGTTGTAGAAGTTCATAAACTGTAAGTATGTTTTGCAAGGTGGGGGAGGGACTATTATTCTTAAAATATTCAATATTCAACTAGGGGAAAACATTTATGTTATGTATACGTTTGTTTGTTTATATATGTGCACACACATATATAAAATGTCTTGTTTAGCTCTGTTTTTGTATTTTTCTTTCTTACTTGGAGTTTATATTTTAATATTGTGAATAAAATTTTAAAAAAATTGAAAAAAATATACCACCAAGAACTTTTGCTCAAATTACTATCTTATTGCACAAGTCTGTAAATGTCTACCCAGAGATAAATTCCCTTTATTCTGCAGAGCTCCTACTCAGCATTGAGGATTGCAGTTTTAACTAGACAATTTCTCTAAACTGACTCCCGTACACTTGTTCTAAGCATGTTATTTATTCTCATTTTCAACAGCAGCTTCCCTTATTGTAAACTTCACTCCATTATAAAAAGCCTAAAACAAATTAAAGTGCCATCAATAAAACAAAATAAGCACATGTATATCTTTCTGCTTGGATTTCTTGACTGCAGTCTCACTGTATTTGAGAACAGATTCCAGATTAACACATAAAGACATGGCAATTAAGCACATACATTCCAGTGCTAAATAATTTTGACATAATTTGCATTCCTCAGATGACATTTAGCAATCTTCTCATGGACACACACACGAGATCTATGTGTGCATCGCAAATAATTCCTGAAATGGGTCACCTCCTTTTCTTTTGTTTGGATGGTACAAATATGTATTGCATTGAATATTTACAAGAATCTGAATTTAGCTCACGAAAACATCTTGAAGCAGGGCCTGTAGCATTCTAAAGTCACACTGATAAAAATTGACAATAAATTAGCCTATTTTCTATTGTGTCATCTTTTTGTATTCTGATTTCTCCTCCTCCTCCCAAACACCCTTAAAGTAGGAGGCCTTTGGAAAGCAGCAATGCTCTTATTTAGATTTTTACTCTCTCCCTAAAAAGTAAATAATATGCTCAATTTCACTGGTGACTCAATACAATAAATTCAAAACCAAAGATTCTGGGATTAGGATTTTCTTTCCAAAATTTGAAATATGAATGCATTATATGCATTTCTGATTTTTTAAAAAAAAACCATTTTGGCAACTGTTTGTAACTTGTCTATTTAAATGTTATCACCTTTTCCCTAACACACCTGTAACAGAGAACTATAATTCTGGATAGGTATGACATGTCATTTTGTATAAAAACAAATAGTATATGTGTCTTGTTGGATCAAAAATGGTCTAGAGGAGAGATGTCAAACTCAAGGCCCGGGGTGCTTAGATCTGGCCCACAGGGCCACCTTGGAAACAGTAAAGGAGCAGCCTGCAGAGCCTCTGCCAGTGAAAATGGAGTTTGGGAGGCTGTGTGGAGCCCTCCGAGCTCCATTTTCACTGACAGAGGGTTGCAGGAAGCCATTGTAGCCAAAAATGGAGCTTGGGAGCCTGTTTTTGCTGACAGAATGCTCAGGCCATCATAGGCACCACCAACACTAGTGATGTCGAGCTGGCCACACCCACCCTGGCCACACCCACCCCAACCCCCCAAGGTCAAACACAATCCTCAATGAAATCGAGTTTGACACCCCTGGTCTAGAGAGATTGTGTATATCATAACTGGTAAAAGTGCTTGGAATAATGATGCATTTTGTTTGGAACTTTCACAGCTTCTTCTTTTCTCTCTTCTGCTAGGATTAACACAGCCAAAATTTGTCTACTTTCACTTTGCTAGGCTGATCACTTTTACTTGTCTGAGTTCTAAATAGTTCCATAATGCACCCCTTTTGCAACTCCCAGATCACTCCTGGTCATTACCAAGTGATTTTTTTTTTCAATCCATCTTTTAATTTGGGTATGTTAAGGGGTGATACAGTATATGCATTCTACAATTTGCAAAGGCTTAAGGCACCCAATTTGTTCTTCAAAACCTCCTAAGGCTCCCAAAAGTAACCCCCCCAAAAAAGCTTGGCCATGGCCCCGTCTGAAATATCATGATTAGTTGAACCACTCTGTGATTTTCAAAAATCATCAAAAATAATAAAATTAAAACCTGGAGATCCCTTAATCTCAAGAAATTTGTGCTCCCTTGCCTTAAGCCAAACATTTACCAGTAGAGTCATTTTTTTACCTGAACAGACAGACCTTGACAGAAATTTAGGAAAAGAGAAGTCTAAAGGTGTTCCTTTTTTTTTTTTTTATCTTAACATAGTATTACTAGTCTTCACATTTACACTCTATAAATCAGAGGTCTTCAACCTTGGCAACTTTAAGACTTGTGGACTTCAACTCCCAGAATACTCCCAGAATTCTGGGAGTTGAAGTCCACAAGTCTTAAAGTTATAAATCAATTTATTTATTAAGTCCACAAGTCTTAAAGTTATAAATCAATTTATTTATTTATTAGATCTTTTTTTATCCCATCTTTATCACTTTGCAAGTAACTCAGGGCAGTGAACATACCTAATACTTCCTCCTCCTCCTATTTTCCCCACAACAACTTTGTGAAATGGGTTGGGCAGAGCGAGAGTAAGTAGCCCGAAGTCATCTGATCAGCTTTCATGCTTAAAGTGGGAGTAGAACTCACAGTCTCCTGGTTGCTAGGCCAGCGCTTTAACCACTATACCAAACATCATTTGTGTATTTTTCTGTGACTTTTCAAGAAAAAAAAATTCAGCAGCACCGTATCCTTCTGGAATTTTATTTACGACTCCTACGAAAACATCTCTCCACCAGAAATAGGATATCTTGCCAGTTTCCCTTAGAAGCTAATCCTGTGACTTGCTCTCCTACAGACAAGCATGTGGGATTAAATTGCTTGCTTTCAATAAAAATGCAAAAGGAGAAATTAGAACAAATCTTTCCTGGGTTTCTTTCCTCCTCCCACCCCCCTTCACTTTTATGTGGCAGAGACCAACCAGCAATAATCAACCAGGGCCATTTAGTTATAGTCTCGTCTTGCTGTGACTAATAGAATGATTGGTTGTACAGCTTCTTTATGGCTGTTCATTATATCACCCTTACATAAAGTAATTTAATTTCAGTGGGATAATTAGGGCATTTCTAATCTAACTGATAGTCTGAATGAAATTAGATTCTCAGAGGGAGATTTGTGTATTGGGAGACTGGCGACCTTCGGCCCCAATTTTCACACAATGTATTAAACTGACAGCCTGACTCCTGAGTTTTGCTGTACTGTATCTCTGCAACTCGCACTGCTCTTTGGACTGCTGGGAAAAATTACAAACAGGGGACTCTTTTCTCAAAGAATGGATACTGGAAAAGTGCCTATTACAGCAACAATATAGGGTCCAATTTCAAGTCCTACTTCTGTTCCATGACTATTCTGACAATAGAAAAGACAAAAAGATCATTAGTTGTGGGTGAAGGTTCATTTTCCGAGCTTGTGTGTTGGCTTCCAAACATTTCATTACCAGGCTAGGTAACATCTTCAGTGGAGTTTAGGGGATGTCAGTGTTCTTCTGTTTATAAGGGCTTCGGGTATGGGAGTGTCAAGTGAGGGTCTTGTGATGGGTCAAGTGCAAGTCATCAGTGAATCTTGTGATGAGTCGTGTGATAAGGAGATTCTACCATGTCAGGATCATTGGGAGGTGAACTGCTGGTGGGGAGGGGGTTGCTTGAGGGTCAGTGAGGTCTCTAGTTGGATGTGCAGTTGATCTGAATTCTGAGGGGCTTGTAGGCTAGTTGTAAGTCAATGTGTCTGTTAATAGAATTGCTTATGGAGTGCCAGGTTTTGATGAACTCACAAGCATGGTAGTGCTTGGTAGTGTAGTAGTGTGGCTAATGATTTTTGTGTTGCTCCAATTGAACTGGTGCTGTTTGATGTCAGTATTTGCCACTCTTGCATCACTGGATATGTCCAGGAATACTATTGGTCTGATCACATGAGGAGAGATCAGGTTGTAAGGCTTATCTACGCTCAGCCAAACAAGTGAAAGCAAGCTGTGAATATGGCAGCCAATACAGAAGTTATTTTGAATTGATTGTATATATAGAAGATGCCGATAAATATGCATTTGAGCTTGGATATAATTTCTTGTCTATATGATTGAAATGATTTATCATCCTTCTAGGCAGGGTTATTTTCCCCTCCAACTTCCTAGTCTAGTCTAAAATCTTGTTATTCCTTGAAAGAATTTCATCCAAGTATGCATTAAATGCAATCTTTCTTATCTTAACTAGCTATGATAAGTCAATCAGGTACTACTACCTGCTATGCCTTGGTTTTAAGTGAAGTTTGTTGATTTTATGGACATGGACATGTTGTTTCCTTGGCAACAATAAGAAGCAGTTTGCAGTGGACTTGGGAATTGGGCTGGGTGATGGTGGTAAGAAGAAGCTCCTTTCCAAGTCTTATCATTCAGTGCAGAAAAGTCTGAAACTGAGAGAATTGGGCATCCAGTAAAATTAGGGTCAGCATACCTACAAAAGGCACAATATCCTTCCACGCTGTTGAAATTTCCAAAGACTGTGAGAAAAGAAGTCTAAAAGAAGTCTAAAGAGAACCAGAATAGCCCTCAGAAAGACATGTTAAATTTGCAGGTTTGTTCAAGGATAAATGGATCATTTAATCTAGCCACTTGCCTTACAGATAGCAACTGGACCCAACTGTTCCCTGGACCCAGCTGTTTTAGGGAATTACCGGCCAGTCTCCAATCTTCACTTTACGGTGAAGGTTGTAGAGAGTGTGGTGGCATGTCAGCTACCCCAGTACCTGGATGAAGCTGTCTATCTAGACCCGTTCCAGTCCGGCTTTCGGCCCGGATACAGTACGGAGACAGCTTTGGTCGCGCTGGTGGATGATTTCTGAGGACCAGGGATAGGGGTTATTCCTCTGCCCTGGTCCTATTAGACCTCTAAGCGGCTTTTGATACCATCGACCATGGTATCCTGCTGCGCCGGTTGGAGGGGTTGGGAGTGGGAGGCACCGTTTATCGGTGGTTCTCCTCCTACCTCTCTGACCGGATGCAGACGGTGTTGACAGGGGGGCAGAGATCGACTCCGAGGTGCCTCATGTGTGGGGTGCCGCAGGGATCAATTCTCTCACCCCTCCTGTTCAACATCTATATGAAGCCGCTGGGTGAGATCATCAGTGGCTTTGGGGTGAGATACCAACTGTACGCTGATGATACTCAGCTGTACTTTTTCACCCCGGGCCACCCCAGCGAAGCTGTCAAAGTGCTCTCCCGGTGTTTGGAAGCCGTACGGGTCTGGATGGGGAGGAACACGCTCAAACTTAATCCCTCCAAGACGGAGTGGCTGTGGATGCCGGCACCTCGGTACAGTCAGCTGCAGATGGGGCTGTCTATCGGGGGCGAGTCATTGGCCCCGATGGAGAAGGTACGCAACTTGGGCGTGCTCCTGGATGGTCAGTTGTCCTTTGAAGATCATTTGACGACCGTCTCCAGGAGAGCTTTTTATCAGGTTCGCCTGATCCGCCAGTTGCGTCCCTTCCTGGACCGGGATGCCCTATGCACGGTCACTCATGCTCTCGTTACCTCTCATCTGGACTACTGCAATGCTCTCTACATGGGGCTCCCCTTGAAGAGCACCCGGAGACTTCAGCTAGTCCAGAATGCGGCTGCGTGGGTTATTGAGGGAGCGGTTCAAAGCTCCCACGTAACACCTATCCTGCGCAGACTGCACTGGCTACCTGTTGTTTTCCGGGTGCGCTTCAAGGTATTGGTTACCACCTTTAAAGCGCTCCATGGCTTAGGACCGGGCTACCTACGGGACCGTCTACTGCCAGCCTCTATCTCCCAGCGTCCGGTGCGTTCCCACAGAGAGGGACTCCTCAGGGTGCCATCAGCCAAACAATGTCGACTGGCGGCCCCCAGGGGGAGGGCCTTCTCTGTGGGGACTCCTACCCTGTGGAACGAGCTTCCCCTCGGGCTTCGACAACTACCTGACCTTAGGACCTTTCGCCGCGAACTTAAAACCTATTTATTTCGTATGGCTGGACTGGCCTGATTTTAAATTCTAAATTTTAAATTTTAATTGTGGGTTTTAAATTTCTGTAATTTTTTATGGGGTGTAATGTTATTTTAAATTTCTGGCGAATTTGAATCAGTTTTTTAAGGGTTGTTTTAATTATGGTGTATGTTTCTGTTTGTATTTTATCTGCCTGTTCACCGCCCTGAGTCCTTCGGGAGAAGGGCAGTATACAAATTAAAACATTATTATTATTATTATTATTATTATTATTATTATTATTATTATTATTATTATTATTATTATTATTATTATTATTATTATTATTATTATTATTACTTAAGCATCGCTAACTTTTTCCACTAAGTTTCCTCGGGAATCTGATCCTTTCCTCTTGTACTAAGGGTGGGAAACATATGGCAGCTGTTTGCTTGCATCTACAAAATCCAACTCTGTTCAGTGGAAATTCAAGCCACTTCTGCAGACATAATATTTCTTCTACTATATTTGTGGCTTATTCTTTTCATATAATACAGCATTCACACTAACCAATTTGATTCATCTGAACAACTGGCAAAAGAAATCAAGCGAGAAGTAAAGCAAGAGCAAACTTCCTCTGGGGAAACATGTGGATTTAAATAGTCTGCATCGATTCTGCTCTGTCTCTATATTTGCAAATAAAAGCAAACTTTTATTAAATATATACATTATGTCTGGTAGACTGGATAAGGTCTAAATAGTTGGGACTCATATTTATTGGGTATGTGGGATTCTATAACCTTCATAGGCAACTCATCCCATGATTTATTCACTCGTTGCAAACACATTTGTCTGTGTTTCTGATAAAAAAAATCACTCATAACCTCAAGCTCTTAACCAGATGGAGGAATATCCTCAGTAAGAGTGTGTGTAAGCTCTGTTCCCTCCTAAATATACATTTTCCTTGCCCTCAAAATTATGCTCTCCTTTCTTAAGAGTCTCGTTTTTCCTTACAACAAGGTTTCAGGAGAAAGGCAGAATCGGGGGGTGGGGGAAGACCCCAAATGAATGTACCGGTACATTACTGATCAAAATGCTGAAAGTGATTTTGAGGAGTGAAAGAAGTCAGGGAAGTATGCAAAGGAGGACCAATTAGACTTCACCTAGACAACACTCATTCACACTGAAGCAATGAATGAGTGAACGAACAAATGAATGAATGGTCTAGAACAGTAGATCCTGGAACTAGAAATAGGAAACATCATACAAAATGTTTTTATATTTAGTATGCAATGAATAAGGGACACGCTCAGTGGCTAAGACGCTAAACTTGTCAGTTGAAAGGTTGGCAGTTCAGCGGTTCGAATCCCTAGTGCCGCGTAATGGGGTTAGCTCCCATTACTTGTTCCAGCTTCTGCCAACCTAGCAATTCGAAAGCACGTAAAAAATACAACTAGAAAAATAGGGACCACCTTTGGTGAGAAGGTAACAATGTTTCATGTGCCTTTGGTGTTTAGTCATGCCGGCCACATGACCACAGAGACGTCTTCGGACAGCGCTGGCTCTTCGGCTTTGAAACAGAGATGAGCACCACCCCCTAGAATCAGGAACGACTAGCACATATGTGTGAGAGGAACCTTTACCTATACAATAAAATGGGAAACAGCAGGATCCAGTCCTATATATTTGACTAAAAGGGGAACATGTCTTAAAATATGGGAACCAGTAAAAAAAAGTGAAACTTCCTGGAGTCCAAATTTCTTCATAATTTTTGGTGGCTATTTAAAACTACAATAATTGGAATTGAAAATGTTTCATAATATGTTAACCTCAACAGAAAGACTTGAGCATGACTCTAGACATGCTCACGTCTAGTGACGCTCTAGCAAATTCTAGAGATTAAAAATGCACCTTCCTTTCCAAGTTTTAGAGATATTTTACAGTGTCAACAGGCGTGTAGTAGAGGTCACTCTTCTGACACAAAGTACTTGATCTTTTAAAAAGTTTTTAAGCAAGTTCTTCCCAGAAGTCTTATGAGGATTTACTCTTTAATGGACTGCTAATCTTTAAGAAACAGAAAGTGAAGATTGGATTAAATGGGAAGTTGTCTCAATAGAGGGCAATGAGTCTATCAAGCTGGGACTGATACTTTTTAAAGTTCTTCCTAAGTGATAATGACTTATGTGTGAGCAGTCAGCTGGCCATGTTTGTGGATAATATCAAAGTCTTCAAGATGGTAAAATCATCCAAAAGTAATTGTGAAAATTCCCAGAAAGATTTTTTAAATTGGATATGAACAACAATTAGTGGCGCAGACTGCTAAGTGGCGCAGACTGCTAAGACAGTCTGTTATTAACAGCAGCTGCTTGCAATTACTGCAGGTTCAAGTCCCACCAGGCCCAAGATTGACTCAGCCTTCCATCCTTTATAAGGTAGGTAAAATGAGGACCCAGGTTGTTGGGGGGGGCAATACAAGTTGACTTTGTATATAATATACAAATGGATGAAGACTATTGCTTGACAATAGTGTAAGCCGCCCTGAGTCTTCGGAGAAGGGTGGGCTATAAATGCAAATAAAAAAAAATATATGCCCCTGTAAGCCACCTTGAGTCCCTATGTGTGAATAGGCAGCAATTTATTTTATTCCTAAAATAAATAAATAAAATAAATAAATTTCACACTCAGGTATTTCTCATACAGAAGCAAATGGTTTTTCCATGAAAGTCAAATCCCATCTCAAAGAATGTTGAAAAACTAGGAAAGTTATCAGTAAATAGAAAAAATGATTACCAAGTTCTACCAAGATTTAATGACCCATTGGTAATGGACCATGACTTTGGATTCACAACATAGCATTACCTTTTGCCAGCACCAGCTTGAGTAAACCAGGATTGGCATTTAAACACTATACAATTTTTTTTAATGAGAAGTAATACTACCGTAAAAGTAAAAGGGATGTAGTGGCTCAGTGGCTAAGATGATGAGCTTGTCGATCAAAAAGTCGGCAGTTCAGTGGTTCGAATCCCTGGTACCGCGTAATGGAATGAGCTCCCGTTACTTGTCCCGGCTTCTGCCAATCTAGCAGTTCGAAATAGGGACCACCTTTGATGGGAAGGTAATAGCGTTCCGTGCGTCTTTGGCATTTAGTCATGCCGGCCACATGACTATGGAGACGTCTTTGGACAGTGCTGGCTCTTTGGCTTTGAAATGGAAATGAGCACCGCCCCCTAGAGTCAGGAATGACTAGCACATAGGCACGAGAGGAACCTTTACCTTTTTTTAATACTAAAAGTAATGACATGCAGAATCTCCTGATTTTTTTCTAATGGTTTTCAGTCACTCTGATAAAAGAGAAATTATTGTTGAAGTTTATGTCAAGAAGAAAATAATTTTTGCTGAAATTTTAGTGGGATGAGTAGATGTTATTACAATGTGGCCAAGGAATGTGTGTGAATGTTCGGTCTGTACAATCTCCTCCCCATCTGTTCTGTTCCATCCTAGTGTGACTATTCATCTTTCAAGTAAATCCCATGGTAAGATATGATGGAGCTTCTGTCAGTTTTTTAAAAACTGGGAAGTAAAGGGCAGCCAGGGAGTCTTCAGGATAAAGGAGAGCTGAGTACCAGGAGACAAGGTGAGCAGTAGCATCCCTTCTCGACTTCAACAATAAACCCAGAAACATTCTCAGGAGAAATTCTCAAAGCTTCCTAGGAATAAGGTAGAAAAATAAACTCATCTTTCCCAAGAAAAGAAAGCATGCAAAATAGTAAGGCAGATTATGACATAAAATTAATAAAAAGGAGGCTAAAACCAGACTGAAATCACATAAGCATCTTGATTAATGGATTCTATCAATTTTGGCATGAATAATGATCATAACTTCCATTGCAGGTATTCCTTAGAAATGTTGGGGAAAGACCATTATTACCAATTGGTAGTTACCAATTACTTTTGGGGTAAATAGGCACTTACCTGGATTGTGCCTTTTGCATTTCATCATCATTTAATTCTGCTGGATGCATTTCCCCGCCCCCTTCCCACCCATCTGAAGCTGCTTAGTAAGAATGATTCACAATCTGATTCAGTGGATCCAGACTACAAAACTAATATTGTAATAAGTAATAGCAACAAAGTATTCCAAAGTTATGTTACTGTTTTTGATAACAATCACAATTTTCCTGATACTAAAAATTCAACATTTCTAAAATTTCAGTTTTGTTTGTAGTAGATATAAGAAACTATGTTGTGATCTCTGGACAACACTGTCTATAGGAGGCTGGTGTGAATAATGGAGATGAATTGAATGATTTGGTCAAAATCACTCCATTGTTGCAGAAAATTAAGTCTTCAATTTAGGAGATAAAACCACGAAGGATAGGAGAAACAGAATTTATTTTGCGCAAAGGAACAGACCCCACTCACGTGAGAAAAAATCTGAACCCCGGCCAACACCCAAAGTTTTACTTTTATACTTTACTTACAGAAGATAGCATAACACAAAAAGAAGAAGTTGACTTAATTGGTTAGTGTATAATATGTCCATATTTGGAAGATATCTTACACCACCTGTTATCTGTTACTTTTGGTACCCTCTTCTTACAAAATCATGTTACAGGAATTAGCTGGTACACAGGTCACATAGAATAGCATTTAGCAAGATTTATGTACTTTCCAGTCGTTTGCAACATAATGCCTCTGCAAAATAATATCACTTCTGCTTATGCAGTTTAATAAGACTTATAGATTTATAAGTATTCGTTTGAGGGGTACAGGGGTACCCTTTACTTTAGGGGGTCTACTTCACCATTAGGGTAAGGAAATTCAAATTCAGATCTCTTATGTCATGGAAACTATCTGTTTTTCATTTTGGAAAAAAAAATAGGCAGAAATATGTAACAACAAGCTGCTGCTTGAAGCGCATTATCTCCAAGGCTGAAGCTCTAGGAAAGAAGCTGGAAAATAAAAATGGGGCAACCAAGTGTCCTTCTCACCCTTTTTTTTCCAGTACACTGAAGAGGACTGTCTGGACACTTTTCAGATCTGGACAGGGATTTTGGCTCATTGCTGATGAAATTGAGGGGTGTGGCTTCTGTCTTCTTTAGGTTGGGGATGTTTCTTCCACTGGTTTTGAATGGGGTTACATTTCCCCATTCAAGAGTTTTTGAACCTGAAGAACAAGTTGCAGCTGTGACAGAAAGGTACATCTTGTGCACCAGTTGCACTGTTTCCTTCTCTGGAGGTCCTGCTGCTGGTCTGTCACACCCTGGTCACCTCATGTCTGGACTACTACAATACACTATATATGAGGATGCCTCTGAAGACCATCTAGACGCTACAGATGGTATAAACTGCTGTGGCACAAACTTCTCATTGTGCCCAATATGTCATCACTGGTACACAAGCTGCATTGGCTACCACTTGACTTCCAGGTGCAATTCATATGACCTTGAAGGCGATTTATGACATAGGGCCCGGTTATCTGAAGGAATGCCTTTCTCCTGTTGTTTCTGCCCACTTGGTATGTTTGGGCAGAGTTGGTGTGCTCCAGGTCTCTTCTCCTAATGTTGCTATGTTCTGGGATCTAGGATCTATGCCTTCTTTGTCATGGCTCTCATCTTCTGGGAGCATGATTCTGCCAGAGATAAGGATGATCACACTTTTCTGGAGTTCCAAAAGGCCCTTAAAACTTGGGTGTAGTTCCAGCTTTGAGGTTATTGTGTTGAGGGTGGGTAGGAAATGTCACACTGTGGCTTAATAGTTGTTTTTAGTCTGGGCTATTTTCTTTGCCTACATTTTTGTTTTAACTTAGTATTAGATTTGTAAGTCATCCAGAACCTGCTGGAGTATGTGACATAATAAACTGAAACCAATCAATCAAACTGGAATGAGTTACAATAGACTGGAACTTTTCCACATTTTGTCAATAACTTGATGAAACAGGGAAAGTATGATACTTTCTAGTAGCTTTATAGTAACTGTGAAAGTGCCATACAGAAGTTCAACCTGCTGACAACCATCTCAGTGTGCAGGTTATGGAACAATAGTCTTAAATAACAGGGAGGCAGGTTCAATTTGATTGTTCAAGCAAGCAAAGTCCATTTATTTGGGATACTTTATTTTGGATTCCTGTACTGAGCAAGGAAAGTTTTAAATGGCCACTTTGAATTCTAGGGTTCTACAGGAATAGACAGAATGCAGTGCCATCCTCCAGAAATTTAGTGAAGAGAATGACACAAAGAAAGACAGGGGTTTCTTTTTCTTGCCCCTGCCAGGTTTACAATTTTCTCTTTATAATTTCCTTTTGACTGGTTATATAAAAAAAGAAAAATGGCATCAACCAGCATGCATTCCCTTGGGCGGGGAATGCTGGGGAAAACTAAAAAGCTGTCAATCCTCTGGATTCAATTCTTTTGACATTTCTCTCCCAGCTCCCCAGCCTAGTTTTCTCTGAAACTCTTATTGTTGGACAGGCAAGGACCATATTGCAGTTAAGGTAAATTTGCAGAGGCCATCTAAGGTTGGACCACTTTATCCTTGGAGAAAATTTAAACAGCTTATCACTTCTAGGCTTCTTAATACCCAATGCTACTCATACAATGAAAGGGGTTTTGCTCAAACCAACAATAGCAATTATGTTTGTTTCTGCTTAAAGAATGTGCTCCATGTAAGGATGCAGTCCTTTGATATGCAAGGCAGGCATCACTCTGAAAGGCAAGTTAAGGTGTGTATGTGCTTATACAAATAGCTAATTTGCAATCCAAAAGACAAATGATGTAGGAAAAGCTCTTTCTATCCAACTCCTTCTCTGTTGTGCTTTCTGTCAGGGAGAGTTGAAGCCAACCAGTCCTCAATGGTAAGTTTTTCAGTCTAGATAAACAGGCCTAAGATATCTGACAGCTGTTTCATGCTTTTCATCATCATCTGAAACAATCAGTACACATTAGAGGGTACTTTTCCCTTTACAAAGCTGATAATTAGATAACAAGCTGAGATTAAAGTAATTACAGTTAGACAGCTGGCAAGGCAGCACAGTCATGTTGAAATACTGTTGATGCTTCAGCATCTGGTTCTAACAACAGCACCGGCTAAAAGATTTTACATTAATTACATCACATAATTTAATATAAACATATTTAATTACAATTGATGGGTGATAAACTGTTCAAGAATGACTTCACCCCTTGCAGATGTCAAAATGGTGGGAGCACCATAGAGTTCTTCCCACTTGAGGTGCAAAGCTGGGGTCTGGAAGGGAGATTAGGAGATTTTTAAGATTTTAAGCCATATCAAGGCAGCCAGGTAAGAAGCAGAACAGCTTGCTGAAGTTTTATTCCATGATACATTTGAAGTCATAGAGGCTGTAAAGAGGAATGTGATCAGAGTGAAGAAGATACCCTTGATAAATGGTTGGGATCATTATTTTTCTAAGGTCACTTTCTAACCCTTCCTAGTTTAGGAAGTTGTGTCATGATTCAAAAAAACAGATCTGGACTCAAATTTAGCAATTTGGATAAGAGCCAGATTTACTTTGGACTGACTTGGAAGCCACCCAATTTGACTCTGGGACAGAGTCCAAATCTGCATTTGGAAACCTGAAATTCCAGGCCTCCCACTGATTATCATTGGAATTCAACAAATGTCTTGATTGTAATAAACTATCTAATAACAAATGTCTTTTTTCTCCCTATTTGATAGCAGTGGGTTAAATATGCAGTCTAGTAGATAATTAAGAAAGGATGTCGCCTACCAGAATTCAAGCAGTTTACACAGAGAGAGAGAGAGATGCCTGTTTTTTTTAAAAAAAATGGAACCACTGATAATGTCTTTTTGACAGAATTGAAATAATATTTAGATTTATTTAACTGATTTGAGGGATTAAGTTCTCTCAAGTTTTAGAATAGGTTTTTGTTTTATACAATAGAAGCATGGTTCATTAAGAATTCTAACAACAAATACACTTTCTTCTGCTATTATAGACATAGGGTTAGTCCTAACTAAGAAGTCCATACATTTTCATTAAAAGTCCAGTGTATTTTGTAGGATGAAATTTTCAAAATTGAAAAGATAGGGAGAGAAAATTTGGTTTCTCTTCCCTAGTCCATGGTATCTTTGCCTTTCCTGAGATTTGTATGAGAAGACATGCATCATATAGAATAGATAGAATAGAATAGAATAGAATTTTTATTGGCCAAGTGTGATTGGACACACAAGGAATTTGTCTTAGTGCATATGCTCTCAGTGTACATAAAAGAAAAGATACGTTCATCAAGGTACAACATTTACAACACAATTGATGGTCAATATATCAATATAAATCATAAGGATTGCCAGCAACAAGTTATAGTCATACAGTCATAAATGGAAAGAGATTGGTGATGGGAACTATGAGATTAATAGTAGTGCAGATTCAGTAAATAGTTTGACAGTGTTGATGGAATTATTTGTTTAGCAGAGTGATGGCCTTCGGGAAAAAACTGTTCTTGTGTCTAGTTGTTCTGGTGTGCAGTGCTCTATAGCGTCGTTTTGAGGGTAGGAGTTGAAACAGTTTATGTCCAGGATGCGAGGGGTCTGTAAATATTTTCACGGCCCTCTTCTTGATTCGTGCAGTATACAGGTCCTCAATGGAAGGCAGGTTGGTAGCAATTATTTTTTCTGCAGTTCTAATTATCCTCTGAAGTCTGTGTTTTTCTTGTTGGGTTGCAGAACTGAACCAGACAGTTATAGAGGTGCAAATGACAGACTCAATAATTCCTCTGTAGAACTGAATCAGCAGCTCCTTGGGCAGTTTGAGCTTACTGAGTTGGCGCAGAAAGAACATTCTTTGTTTTCCTTTTTTAATGATGTTTTTGATGTTAGCTGTCCATTTTAGATCTTGCAATATGATAGAACCTAGAAATTTGAAGGTTTCTACTGTTGATACTGTGTTGTCTAGTATTGTGAGAGGTGGAAGTATGGAAGGGTTTCTCCTAAAGTCTACCACCATTTCTACGGTTTTGAGTGTGTTCAGTTCCAGATTGTTTTGGTTGCACCACAAGGCTAGTCGTTCGACCTCTCGTCTATATGCGGATTCGTCATTGTCTCGAATGATACCAATCACTATTGTGTCATCTGCTAACTTCAGTAGCTTAACAGATGGATCATTGGAGATGCAGTCATTGGTATACAGAAAGAAGAGAATCATATAAATGATTCTAAGCTAAAAATCTGCAAATTGTTGAAGGATATGTGAAAGAGGTTGGAAGAAATGAAGAACCATTTTTGTTGAACTATCTAGCATATTCTTTTCTTAGTAGGTAGCACCACTGGACTCCCTTGTCTAGACTGGGAAATTAAGTGGCCATGGTCTGATTAATATGTGAATGGAAGACCTCTGTGGAAGAAAGTAGATGGGGATGTCACAGAAACATCCTGGAAGAAGGCAATTCCAAATTACCACCACCCTGGTATTGAGAAATCTATATAATTGTAGCCATGTAGTTAATAGGACTTGAGCTTTCTCTTCACTATTAGCATACTCTTCCCTATTAATTTCTTCCAGCAGCTGCTATATAAAGGATATAGAACATATCAACTTTACATTTGAGATGTTCTACTGCTTATTGGAATGATCTAAATGGTTTTACTAGAGCAGGATGTGAAACAGTGGCATCATGTGATGGATGTGAAACAGTGGCATCATGTGAGTTTTCCCCCTTCGTTAAACCGGGCATGGTCAGCGTGTGATGCATCCAACCTGTGAGCCGCGAGTTTGACAGCCCTGTACTAGATGATGCTATCTCTCCAACAGACAAACACAAAACTGTCAAAATGAGTATTATAGGCTAGTTTTCTATGCAAACTGATTTCACTTTCATATGTATTAAAGCATGATGTTAGATAGCCACCAACTCTTTCTGACCAAATAACAGAGTTTTTGCTGCTGTGCTTTTGCACTTAAAATAACAAAAGGTATTGGCTCCGGATGAGATGTTTCCTAAGAAAAAGCAGTAATGAGAAATAGCACGTGCTAGCCCTGCCTAAAGCAATTTGTGTCCATAAAATGTACTAACCTTCATTTTTGTGGGCATTTTGATTGTGTTTTTAAAAAGGAAGAAATTACTTTGAAGTGTAGCAAGCTGTTTTGACAGATTTGTGGTCCAAAAAGAGAAGTATTATTCAGCCAAGAGCAGCACAGTTAGACATTTGTATACATTGCCTGTCTTCTCTTCCCAATTTGATACTTTGATGGTCACTTCAACCTCCCTTCTTCCTTCCTTCCTTCCCTCCCTCCCTCCCTCCCTCCCTCCCTCCCTCCCTCCTTCCTTCCTTCCTTCCTTCCTTCCTTCCTTCCTTCCTTCCTTCCTTCCTTTCTTCCTTCTCCCTCACAGAAAATCTCTGGATGTTATGGTTTCCTAAGTGTGGAAACAAATGCCTCCATCTTGTTCTGTAAGAAGAATATTTATGGGATTAAAAAATAAAATGCAGTTGTAAAAGATCACTATATGAAAATGAGATATTTCAAACTCCTTCCTATATCTGGCACCCATTTTGAGGGGGGGGGGAGATGTGTTTGCATTTATAAATTCATTTGCTCTAATATGTCATTATGTTGACCTCTTATGTTATTGTTTGAATGACCTTAGGACAGGGTCATCCGGGTCTTCCCCAGCCTCCAGGACTGGCCCATGTTCTTCCTCAGCCTCATCGCTGTCCGACTCCGCTGCCAGTTCCGCAGGCTACTGGCGGACCACAACAGCTGATTTGAAAAATGTTCCACAGCAATATTTGCCAAGCTGTTGTCTTTTCAACATTTCTTCTGCAGAGGGAGTTACTGAATATAAGAAGTGAGAATTCCATGGCCAGAAGATAAACAGACCAGACTAAAAAATCAATGTCGTATTACTGTAATAACAGAACCTTGCAAGTTTGGTTTTATTGTACTTCTCCACCTTATTGTATTTCAGTGAATTAGAGTGATGTCTGTCTGAGCCACTTCCAGGTGTAACCTGTTTGTGGTGGGCTTAAAATAAATTTTACTTCTTGTTGCCTTGGCTACAGAGCTTGTATATTCCTGTCACGGTGATCTTTCTTATTGTCTACATAGCCTTCAAGAAAAGGGTCGAAGGGATTTGACTATCCCTCAAATCTACCTTTTGAAGTAAATTTTCAGATTGTGATTTATAAGCTCCACAAACTACACTGCTAAGATTGTCTCAGCACAGTAATATTATCCTTTTGTGTTATATTGTTGCTGTATTATAAATTCATCCATTGGATCATTTCCATGTCAAGTGGTCTGATTTCAAGAAAGTGCCCAGATCGACCACCACGGATTTTAGTTTGAACATGCACACACGTCCCCAATGAACATTGGTAAATTACTTCTCTCTTTGGAATGTAGATATATTTAATTCCATGAATGTTTCTGTCGCAAAAGTTGAACAGATCTGTCGGGGTCAGTATTTGTTTGGTTGATGGTCGCTGGAGGCTGGCTTGAGCAGCCAAACGTTTAGTCGTGCTGCCAACTCCATTGCATGGTGATTTGGTGAAACATAATCACATGGTGAAACTGTCACGGATTTAAATATATTTACGTTCTGAAAGAAGAAATCGAAGAAAGCAGGATGCTGCGAGAAGAAAGATGGGAAGTTAGCAGCACAATAGCTGGCACAAGAGATCATCACCAGTTTGTGCCAGTTGATCCAAATTTGATTTCTCTCAGCAAAGTTTCAAATGACACGATTAACTTTGTGGTCAAACTGTCCAATGCCGTCAATCTGAATTTAAAATTAGCCGACCTATTTCCCGGTTGTTATGTTGCTTACATTTATGACAAAAAAATGGCGGGAAGGCAAAGTCGTGGAAATTTCGATCAAACAAAATGATGCATTGGTAACATTTATGCATCCGTGACGCCCTGCTCATTCATTTTATTGGCCTGAAAGACAAGATGTTTGTTGGGTTCCAGAACCACATCTCATTGGCGTGCTTCCAGCGCCTTTAGTTACATTGTCAGTTCGACAGTATCAATTGCCAGAAGCAATACTAAAGAACCTGGTGCGTAAATTCAATAATACATAAGCAATCGTTGGAATATGGCAGTTCATACGAACAGTATGGACTATGGCGATGGGGTTGCTAGGTCAAGTGCCTGAACTGGTAGTAAAAATGTCACCATGGACCAACGCAATATAATAGTAGTAATGATGTCTATATAAAGTTTTCCCAGAAACCCAGAATCCAACTGACAAGATAAGAATTAAAGGCAGAAGAATACTTATGTCTTGCTTCTGCAAGGATCAAAGATTTGCATTTCAATATTGTCTCAACCATCTTCATTCAGAAGTAAACCTTAAAGTATGACATCTTAATGTGCAAAGGAACTCTGGGAGAGTTGTTGTCATCATTACCGGTATTATCGCAGTAATTTTAAAAACGAAAATTGATTTTTATATCTACTATGACATCAGTGTAGTTATATATGTAAGCTTCCTCAAGTTCATAGTGTAACTACTTTCATTCTCTACAAATAGTAATAGCACTTAGACTTATATACCGCTTCACAGTGCTTTACAGCCCACTCTAAGCAGTTTACAGTCAGCGTATTGCCCCCAACCATCTGGGTCCTCATTTTACCAACCACGGAAGGATGGAAGGCTGAGCCAATCGTGAGCCTGGTGAGATTTGAACTGCCAAATTGCAGGCAGCCAGCAGGCAACAGAAGTAGCCTGCAGTACTGCATTCTAACCAATGCGTTAACTTTAAATTATGGCATCAGGGAAGATATTGGCCACTTTTAGCATACGCCGGCACCTAGTCATCAGGTGTCATGCAGGCATTGTTTCTTAAATATTAATATATGTTGAATGCAACCCTGACTGCCTGTTAACTTATTTGTTAGCAATATGTCTAACAAAATATGTATTTACTTGAAAGGGTTGTTCTCATTCTCCATTTATTTTCCTTTTGGCAAGTAGATAAAACTATGGGGAATAGAGTTATGCAAAACATTTTGTGAGTGTTGGAACTGATATCAGGCTAGATGCTTATCGATTTTTTCCCCTTCTGCCTCAAGAAAATATCCACACAAAGTGATAATTACCTCCAGGAGCAACATTAGTGCAATCACAAAAATACATGCAAAGCAACATAGGGGAAGAGTGATTTAAATTTTTCAGTGTCCTGGGGCCGTGTTATCTAGTCTTTTCTGAGAATCGCTCGTGATGGAGTTAGCAGGGAAAGAGAGAACTCCAGCCTTCTATTCAGGGAGCAACCCAGTGCAAGGAGGATATTAATTAAATTTATTAAACAAATAACACAGCTACTCAGGGAAGCAGGGGTCCATCTGCCAGTGCTACAGATTGATCTCTGCAGAGATGCAAGCTGAACAGTAGTTAAAGCTAAGTTGCAGAGCTCAGCAGATGGGCTCCTGTCTCTAGTGAGAAAAAATTTGGTGGCGGTCCAACAGCATTTTCCCCTCCAGGTTTTTGTTTCTTGCCACTGTGACTGAAGAAACACTGCTCTGTCTTTTTTCAGCCTCTTCTGCTACAGCCCGCTTACACCTCTTTCCTCCATTATTGTGTATGCAAGCAATGATTAAGTCTGAGCGATTTGTTCAAGAGGCAAGTCCCGGCTGATCTCATTCTGTGCCTGGGATGTAAACCTCAACCAGAAAATAATTAGGAAAATGTAATCCCATTGACTTTACACTCCACTTGTGTGCCCTATTACATCTCAGCATACAGCTTTTGGGCAGGGAGGAGGCTACAAAACAGCCTGCTAAATTACTGTATATGCATATAATCCTCTCTTTTACGTTCTTTGTCCTGCCTGTCCATATACCTTAATTGTTGACAAATCGGGATCTATTTGTTATCCTTATATACGGTTTCTATTAATGCAATTTTCAGATTTAAAGCTACATTTTTTCTATGCACACTTCAAAAAATTCTCCCTCTCTCCTTCCCTTCATGAAAAGGGAAGATATATCCCGGTCTGCAAAGTGCCAGCAATCTATTTTTATGTTTTTTTAACACTGCAAAAACTTGGATGTAATTGTTTCAACATGAATATTCTCATTTGACTTCATAGCTGTTGCAATATGAGGTCTCTACGAGTCTACAAAATCAGTGGAGATCTGCAAATACAGCATACTTATTTTTTTTTTATTTGAATTTATATCCCGCCCTTCTCCGAAGACTCAGGGCGGCTTACATTATGTTAGCAATAGTCTTCATCCTATTTGTATATTTATATACAAAGTCAACTTATTGCCCCCCCCCAACAATCTGGGTCCTCATTTTTACCTACCTTATAAAGGATGGAAGGCTGAGTCAACCTTGGGCCTGGTGGGACTTGAACCTGCAGTAATTATAACTTATAACACCCAGCTCTGTTTTTCATTGTCATCTGAATCAAATGAAGTTGTCAAAGGGATGGATTGTATGGAGTCCAACTGATGAAACATGGTGTGATGATAGTTGGTCTATTCCCTGCTCTTAATGGCTTATACAAATCTTGGAAGATCAGGTGGACACTTTATGATACAAAGGTCAGAGGAAACCAGGGGTGAAATGCTCCCAGTTCGGACCGGATCACCTGATCTAGTAGCAATGGTGGTGGGTGGTTCAGAGAACCGGTAGCAAAAATCCATGCCACCACCACTCCCATGCCCAGCTGAGCCACTTGATCATCAGAGGGTTTTTTAAAAAACTTTTAAAAGCATTTTTTCTTTGGCCAAAAAAATGCTTTTAAAAGTAAAAAAAAAAGCCTCTGATGATCAGGCAACTCAGCTGGGATTGTCAGAGCCTTTTAAAAGCATTCAGCCGAAGAAGTTGTAAAAAAATCCTTTTAAAAGGCTCTGACGATCCCAGCTGAGTTGCCTGATCGTCAGTAGCTTTTTTTCTTTTAAAGGCAAAAAAAAAAAACTTTTAAAAGTAAAAAAAAATTACCCTCCCCCACCAAGCCACGTCCACAGAACCGGTAGTAGCAAATTTTACATTTCAGCACTGGAGGAAACCCTATGCTTGCAGTGGCTTGGATCACATTTTACCTACTTTACTTAGTTCATCAGCTCACATCAATGCTGTGGGAAGCTCAGGCTTGGATTGTTATAGAATAGACCTACATAGTTCCTTTAATTTATTTTAGTTGAGATGATGTAATTTACATTGATGTAGTCCTTTGCTTTGCAGCCTCCTCAACCACTTACAACAGCTGGAAGATGGCTCCAAATGGCTGATTGCCCCTAGGTCAGAGTGAACTACCTCTTTGCATAGAAGTCTCTTCTAAGTATTAGAAGCAGTTGGAGCAGGTAAAGCAGAGTAATGAGACTGTTTCATACTTAGAGAAGACTGCATGGCTTTACAAAGCTGCTTAAAAGAGATACTTGACCCTTCTCAAAGATCCTTTGCAGGAAATTAATCCTTTAGAGGAAACTCAGCTAGTGGAATTTATCTCAACAAAGCCAAATAGGTCACTCTGGAAGATTGCACATTTGCTATTAATACCAGTTCAATGCTGTGGCGTTACTCTTATATCACTCAATGGCTTGGAATACAAATAGCTAAGGAACTACATTAGTAACTTGCCATTATTAAGTCAAAAGAGGTCCTTCCAGCAACAGAAGAAGTCTATGATGAATATGCTAAAGAGAAGATCATGAAGTTGGAAAGCATTTGAGGGCACTTACAGTTTGCCTAGGCATTTTACATTATTGTATTTTCAGATAGTTTCATTATTTTGTTTTCAGTTTTAAGGCACAGTATTTTATTGCTTTAGGCACAGGGGGACAAGTCGGTTTGGGTGTAACTTCTTACCTGTAAGAAGTCCCATTCGGTAAGCACTGCAGTGGAAGGAAGCAGCCGGGTTGAATCTCCAGCATCTCTCAGTTCTTGCAGCCTCTTCTTCTGACCCTTGGCGTTGGGCGAGCCTTGGTTGCTCGCGGAGCCACTCCATGTGCTCTCTGGGTCAGCAGCTGCTTCTCTCCGCTGCTGCTCTTGCTGGGAGAGCGCAGCACAGCGAAATTTAACAGCCATGAGCCACTGCTTTGGGTCCTGTAAGAAGTCCCATCTGGAAAGTGCTGCGGCAGAGAGAAGCAACATTCAACCTGGCTGCTTCTCTCCGCTGCAACGCTTTCCAGATGGGACTTAGAGGAAAGTGGTAGCTCATGGCTCTAAATTTCGCTGTGCTGCGCAAGATGCCCTCCCAGCAAGAGCTGTTCTTTCTGTTCCTGTGGCAAGGGCAAGTAAGTATCCTAATGGCTATCAGTGTCAGACTCCCAGGGGGAGGGGGTCCAGGCCAGCTAACTTTGTAGGCTGTGTCCCAGGCTTGGTTGAATCTTGCTGGGTGATGAATCATGATGTGTGACACTTGTGTTCTGAAAGGGTGTTGCTGGACATTTCCTATTGTGGCTTAATGGCTTTGAAGTTTGACCTGATTTAGATCCTGAGTGAGGGATAATCCTATCACCCTGGAGGCTGGAGCTGAAGGGCTTTTGTTTTGTAGATAGGAATAGGATGGCGCAGTCTTTCTGGGGCTATTAACAAAGGTGGGGGCTGCTTTCCAAGAGCATGTTTCTCCTTTTCTCATACATGGAGGTATAATATTCTGCCTTTTTTAGGCAAAAAAGTGATGTCGTGTTGGCCACGTCCACCCAGTCACATGACCACCCAGCCACGCCCGGCCACTCACACCCACCCACTCATACCCACCCAGCCAGTCATTAGGGCAGAGAACCAGTTGTTAAAAAAATTGCAGCCCACCACAGATGTAGGTAGTACATATACATGAACAAAATATTAAACAAGGACTTCCATCCTGCAAAGCGCTGCCAACAGGTGCAAGATTAGTTTGCTTCATCCTGCTGATGAATCCCAATCTTTTGTTTGGATTACTTAATGGGGAAAAATGTTATACTAAGGCAATCTTCTATATTGGCAATATAGAAGTGAGATCAACAACAGTCAGTAATCAGCGTTTGTCCCTAAGTGGCTGCAGATGGAAATCACATTTACTTTGAGCACTTAACACCCTTCCAAGAAATTTCTGCATAAGGTTATTTGAGAAATATGGTTAATTGAATACACTCCCAATTTAGTACATAATTGGTCTCCCTGTTACATCTTTGCAGTTCCATATGGAATTGAAGATGTCACAACAATCACCAGGGATATGAGGTGAGTTTACATAGAAGCACTGGACTTTTTCTTTTCCCCCTCCAATCAATTATCCTGGGACAAAAGGCAATCCATAAGTTCACTTCAAACTCTGATTTGTTTACACATTCAAGAGGTGAATCAAAGTTGAGGCGCACTGGAAGCATCGATAGCACAAGGACGAAGAGCTATTGATTGACTTATTTCATTCTGGAGGAGGTCAGCTACATCTGACCTTGTTATCTAGTGACAGCCTAGCTTTTCATTAAGTTCATGTAGATTTCCAAATGCATCAGCCCCTGACAGAGCGGTCAAATGCCTAATGACACAGTGTACTATTGATTTGATCCTGGTTAGCTTTTTGGCATATGGTTGTCACAGGTGACATAGCTTGAAGACAACAAAAACAAATTGCCAAGTACAGGTTGGTCTCATATAAACAACACTTAAGCTGTTATCTCTGATGGTTAAAATCCTCAAGAGAAATATAATATAATTAGCCCAAGTATTTTTGCTCGCAATGGGCAGCTTTCCCCAACACCATGCCCTCTAGATCTATTCAGCCCTATTGTTCTGCAATCTTATAATTAAATACATGGAAATAGTCTTCTGGGCAGAAATATGAACATGCCCATCCTATGAATGGATCAGAAGGTTGACACAGTAATGGGGGCAGGTAGAAAATCACTGCTCTGCTTGCTCTGTTCTGCCCTATCTCCAGTGAAGGGAAATGGAAATGAACACCATTAGCAAATAGACTTCATATTGCTTCCACTCTTACTGTAATATTTAGATGGATTTTCCAAATCAAATCAAAATGCCCTTGGTAGTAAGGGTTTGTTTCTGAGTACAGAGAGACTATAAGGAGCCATTGTTCTCTTTTCTTTTATATAAAGAAACATGACCAAAAGCAGATAACCCTGCTAATTATGGTTACAAAATTCCATATAACCAGTAAATGAAAGCAAACAGAATCAAGAAATAAGCTTAATTTTCCTGCGTTCTATTGACTGCACATATTTTTGCAACCAGATATAGAGTCTTAGATTGAACAGGTCAGAACAAGCCTATTTTTCTGCACCACAAAGGGACTTTTTTTTAATTTCTTTTTGTCACAACAGTATACACAAACAATTGTCATAGATAAAACAACATATCTTGAAGAAAATATATATAAGTAAAAAAAATATGCATCAACTATATTAATTTGATATAATGAAGGGAACAATAGGACAGGAACGGTAGGCACTTTTGTGCTCTTATGCACGCCCCTTATTTTCAAATTTATTTTACTTTATTTATTTTATTTTATTTTATTTTCAAATGTGTTGTTAAGGACTATTATAAAGTGGCTGATATGGAGCACCTACTCGTTCACAAATTCACCATTGTGGTAGCTGCATACAGCCACAAAAATCCATCTGCCAGTTGAGATTGTTCCCTGACAGCTTCCTAGAATATTCTCCCAACTTTTAATTATTTTCTGGAGAGAGGAAATACGTCTTACAAACTACAGCAGCCAAACTTCTTATTATTTAAGAATATTTTACTCGAGTTCTTTGTGGCCAAGTAGCATTTCTGTAAATACATACTAAGCTGGTAGAGAGTGGTGCTTTCTTGTGTAGTATTCCTTTTGATTTGTTTTTTTATTTTACTTGTGAGACTAGTCTGAAGTCACCCAGTGAGTTTCCATCGATTAATACCATTTAAATAAAGGACCCTAGAAAAAGAAAATGGGGTAGGAGGTCTGGTGAGCATCAAAGAAGGTGATGCCTCTTTATAATCCATTACTACTTGTTCAACGGTGTAAAAATGCTGCACATGTATTAGAAAACTCTATGAAAAATCAATCCTGACAGCTCATCTTAGGGTTAGGTTTCCTGTGTCTTTACCAATTAAGTTTAAAAAAATAAGAAAACAGCAAGTTAGTGTTCTATACAGACCCACAACTCTATTCACACAGTAAACCAGCCTAAGAAAGAAGAGTACGATTAGATTTGAGAGTTATAAATGAGGGAAATTGTGGATTTGGAAGTCTGATGTTTTTCTGTTGACAAAATAACTCTTTTTTTTCTGAAATCAGGTTCACCAGGCTTGATGAACAAATAGATAATTTATAATTATCTAAATCCAGTGGTGACTTTTGAGAGTGTTCTTCAAAACTCCAGTAGAAGCCTTCATTCCTTCTTTTGAAGTTTAATAAAATGATGCTGTTGTACAAATTAAATTCTATATTTCCTTCATGGCAAAGAAATAAGGTTAGTGTTTGAATGTCACCATATCTGAGCTTTCCGTTTTAGATCACCCTGAGGTTAATAATACGAATGCTTCAGTTGCTATGTTAAATTGTTAGAATTACTTGCTTTTTCATTAGTGTCCTGCAAGACTCATTTTGAATTCTAATTCCAAAACCCATCACTGTGCCACCTTTATTTACAGTGTTTGAAACTGGGCCAGCATAATGGATGAAGGCAACAAATTTGTTTTAAAATGTTTATTTACCAGGACGCAATAGGTGAGTTACTAATAGGTGAGTTACTAATTTATCTATCTAACTTATAGGAACTGAGAAATCTTAAAAGAAAGATGCAAGCCACATTTGAATTCACAGGCTATTTACCACAGACTCTTCTTTTGCCATCATTTTATACCTGGAATAATTTTGTTATCTGATTTAAAAGGCAAAGTAGTTGCTTTGGCATCTCAATTTAAGAGAAAATTGGATGATATTCCTGAAGTCAATTACTAGAGTTTTATATTTCTCTTGTAGAACATATTTTGTGCTCTCCCCTCCCCCATTAAAACTAAATTGGAAAATTAGATTGAGATATCAGTGTATATATTACTCTAAAAACATTAAAACTTCATTAACATGTACGAAGCAGGAATCCTGTAAAAATCCATACAACCAAGCAGTTAAATAGTACCATAGATGAAACCAAAGTATATATTTTAGTAATGTATCTAGATGCATTATTTTCAGTATCTTTCCATAGGGTTGTTTCACTTTTTTTTAACTGTAGTATATATAGCTGTAAAAGGAAATAACAATACTGAAATACATGTTAAGATAGTATTGGTATCAATTTTCCCCCATGTTGGGATCTACTAACTATAGCTTTGTAAGTGCGTACAAGGGATGTATGGATTGAGTCCATTTCAGTTTGATTTTGAACTGAAAGGACAATTTGAAAGGACAATCCAACGTGATTCAAATGAATCAATTCAAACTTAATCTTTAAACTGGATCCAATATAGTTTGTGGCATTAAAATGTATATGTGCCTATAAGGAAATCTCTGAATCATTCTGAACCTATTTGATTCAGTAAATCTAATTCAGTTATTAGGTAATTAGATACAGGTGAGGGTTATTTGGCTCAACATCTGTCATCCCATTGATTGCCAGGGTTGATCTGGATGGTTAAGTGGGTGTCCCTTTCCTCCCTCTCTGCTCCATGTGTGTTTCACCCAAAGCTGCCCACTAGTTGGAAGAGAACAACAATCCCAGATAGGAGGCTTCTCTCAAGGTTATACAATAGTTATACTCCCAGGTGGCTAAGGAACTCTGGAAGTTGAAGTCCACAAGTCTTAAAAGAGCCAAGTTTGCAGACCCCTGCCCTACCCCCTGCCCTAGAACCACAAAAAAAAAAACTCAAGGTCCATTTGTAGAAGATTAGATACATTGATTTAATTAGTTGAATTGATTCAGTGTTCCACATCAGATTTTGGAATGTAGAAATTATATATGTTGTATAACCTTGAATCTTTCTGCAAGATCAAGGATTTCATGCTTCCCACATATAAATGGCTTAGGGCCCGGGTACTTACGGGACCGCCTGCTGTTACCCTATGCCTCCCATCGACCCGTACGCTCCCACAGAGAGGGTCTCCTCAGGGTGCCGTCCGCCAAGCAATGCCGGCTGGCGGCCCCAAGGGGAAGGGCCTTCTCTGTTGAAGCACCTACTCTCTGGAACGACCTTCCCCCGGTTTGGGCCAAATATCTGACCTTCGGACCTTTCGCCGGGAATTAAAAACTCACTTATTCATTCAAGCGGGACTGGACTGATTTTTTAGACTTTTTAAATTTCTAAATTTTAATTTTAAATTTTTAAATCTTCTGTAATTTTATATGGGGTACTTTAGGTTCGTCAATTTGACGGTTTTAATTCGGCCACCATTGAATAAGTATTTTAAATTGATTTTTAACTTTGTATATTTATTGCTTTTTATCTTGGCTGTACACCGCCCTGAGTCCTTCGGGAGAAGGGCGGTATAAAAGTTTAATTAATAAATAAATAAATAATAAATAAATAAAATAAATAAATGTTTCATCCCATAGAAAACCATTATATCCAAGATCTATTAACATTCCAACTTGGAAGTTAGAGCTTTGGGAACTCACCAGTTTGCATGTGAAAGTTATTGCTTGATATCATGTGTGTGAAGTTCATGAACTAGCAAATTCTGGATCAGATCCAAAATTGTTCTTCAGCAAATAGAAGGGCTCCTTTAATTTACTTAAATCTCTTGATTTAGTAAATGCTTCCATAAACTTTTATTTTAGCTGCATTTTTATTCTTTATGGAACATATTGCCCCATCTACCAGTGTATTCTATAATATCCATCAACCATTCTGAAAATCTAAAGTTCAGGAAGCCCAAGAAGCTGCAGAGATAAGGATGGGGGGGAAAAATCTTTGCTTTTCCATCATTGGGAGTGCCTTTGGATCTCTCCTGACATCTATGACTGATTCTTCACTTCTGTATATCTGTCAAACTGAATGCTTTATGTTCTCATAAATGAGACAAACGTTAGATATGATAGATTGAAATCAATCCTGTTCTCTGAGTCTTAGTTCCCCATTTGAAAAATGGCAATGTCTTAGATCCCATTACACAACTATTATGTTAATAAGTGAACAATAAGTAATGCCAAGGAAGAATATATTCTGTTTTAAGGAATGAAGGAATTAATGGATCAAGAAAAGAAGAGTGGAAATTATGGAATATTAGAAAACAGAAACAATTATAGATATAGAGGTGTCCTATTCTTACCCCATGATGACAGACAGATGCTGAAACTTATTGTAACTGTATTTACATGGCTACAAATACCAACAGATTAAACTCCAATCTGATGAATTTTGACCTTTTTTCTGATTTATTCCATCAATACAAAGTAAATAATTTTAAACCCAATCATAACTGGGCTATAAATAAAATGTACTATTTTTAGAAGAGCTTATTATTACAAATAAGCAGGACAAGAGGCTGCAATGAATGGTCATTCCCACAGGTTTCATACGCATGTGATTGTCCTCTCCTTGATTTATATAGATACTTCCTGTACAATAAGTTAGGCCAGGGCTGTCAAACTCCCAGCCTGTGGGCCAGATGCGTCCCACACTGGCCACACCCACGCCCGGTTTAGTGAAGAGGAAAAAAGTCCCAATATGTCACATGACACCGCTGTAACAATGTGAGTTTGACACTCCTGCATTAGACTGAAAAACAATGTTGAGCCCAAGAACATCCAGGGACCCTCCTGGCTGAGTTTTCATGATGCACCAATACATCTTGATTGTATCTACACATCCACTTCTTCTTTAGAAATCTGGCAACTACTCCCTCTCCCCCCACCCCGAACTTTGGAAAACAGCTGGACAATGATTTGGAAAACAAGAAGAATATAGCAGATTTAGTGAGCCATTCTAAATAACTGAAAAAGAAACATTATTGCTTTGATAATTTATTTTATAAATGTTGATAAAGGAAGAAACCACAAAGTTAGTAGAAGGAAGACTGAAAACACACAGTGATTATTCTTTGCTTTCACAGCTTTACTGATCAATCTTGATCACACTCAACTTTCTTGTTCTTCTGAAATAGTTCTTGATAAACTTGTCCAATTATTGGAACTAATTATTGGAACTTCATGTGATCAAATAGCTCAAGAACAATGCCTATTATAGTTGTCAACAGATGGCTTGAGAGCAATTGTTAACCTAGTGGATTTATCAGCCCTTTTTTCTAGCAACATATTTAATTTGTTTAATTGCCAGAAGGTGTGAAAAAGCTGATGAGTATCTCAGCTGCCCAGACATGCATGGAAAATAAAATCAGAAGGGACTGGTATTGGTTTTTAAGTTTTATACGAAGTTAAGCATTGAGATTTAAATTAGTTGCACAACTTGAACTAATTATTAAGTTGAAAACCCACCAAAATCTCATAACAAAAATGTCTGCAATGGCATCAAGATAGGTCATTTTAGCATAAGGATTCAATGCAAGAGAAAAACAATATTTCCTCTTGTAAAAAGGTTGTTTTCCACCAGAAGTACAATTAAATGAAGAGGTGCATCTGTCCTTCCATTATTTCTTAGGAATACTTCAATTGTATAAGATTCTTTTAAAAAGATCTGATCAATCAAAGAGGAAATGCAACTACAAAGGAATTAATGCTTAATGGCACACTCAGAGAAGTACTTTCCACCAGTTCAAAACTAGTGGCTGTTCTATTTTTTTACCCCAATGAAAGGCACCAATGGGCAGCTCATGTTAAGTAAATGGCCTGGTACTGGTTGAAGTTCTACAGAAAACTATTACACAGAAATTCCTCCTCTACTCTCTATTCAGGTGTTTGGATCAGGTTCAACAACATAAAAAGAAGGCAGCGCTGGGATTCTCAGGATACATTAAGTAAACTTGATTCAACAGTCTTAATATAACCTTAAATTATATTTTTGCCAGTGTCTTATGTTCTTTGAATGGGGATGTGGTGGCTCAGTTGCTCAGACACTGAGTTTGTCGATCAGAAGGTCGGCGGTTCAGCGGTTCGAATCCCTAGTGCTGCATAACGAGGTGAGCTCCCATTACTTGTCCCACCTTCTACCAACCTAGCAGTTTGAAAGCATGTAAAAAATGCAAATAGAAAAATAGGGACCACTTTGGTGGGAAGGTAACAGTGCTCCGTGCACCTTTGGTGTTGAGTCATGCAGGCCACATGACCACGGAGAACGTCTTGGGACAGCGATGGCTCTTTGGCTTAGAAACGGGGAACCTTTACCTTTACCTTATGTTCTTTGAATGTAATTCACTGACTTGGTTTTTAAGAATGAGCTAATACTGTTTGTCTTGAAAAACTATTACAGAAAGTTTGATTTAACAGTTGACTCAGGAAAAGTGTGTCCTTTGTAGGCCCTTTTCTTTTCTTCCTTCCTAGAGTTTGACTACAGGTATTTACAAACATAATCCTGTATGGGACACCATTCTGCCCATCAATCTTAAGGGCTATTGAAGATTCACACATATTTCCATACACTGTCATTTCAGCAGGGAAGCAGTGGTTTGGACAGGAGTCAGATAAAGGGGAAAGGAGCCAGGATCTTTCCTCTTTCTTCTTTCCCTGTTCAACTAATATCTCAGTAGGCCATTTGAACGATGGTCTTGGTGCCTTCTGACATTCTTTCTGTTAACCAGTACATTGCCTACTCTCCCATCCAATTTTCCCTCCACCTTTCCTCTATTTCCTGGAACTCAAACATGAAACTTGCACAAATACCATTAATCCACCTGATCTTCCTAATACTGAGTATGCACATCAATTTTAGTCCATTTTTAGCAATAGGACCCATCACTGCCAAAGACAGCTCCCTCCCCCCCCCAAATAAAAAAATAAGCCTATTTATATCAGGAAGTTGTTCTGACCCACCCCCCAAATCTCTGTTGCCTATTAAATTGAGAATTATTAAACCAAAGGTTAATTGTTCTTTGCTTTTGTATTTTGTACTAGGCTGTTCCTACAGGAATGATCATTTGACTTCACAACTGAAAGATTCAGAATTGACCTGAAGTAACAGAAGTTTCAGTTCTATAGCTTTAGAAGCAATGGACTAAATTTTACTGTGATGAAAGATAGATTAAGTGTCCAGAAAATTGCAGCCTTTTCTGTCAATTCTATTCCTCATGATTACTTCATGGACAATACCAGTGATTGATTTTTCAATAAAGGTCAAGGAATTTAAATATCTATTTGTTGTCTATGTTCCGGATCAAGTTTAGCTTAGCAGCATTTTATCATTTCCACAAAGATATGCAGGAAAACTATTTCTCCACTTGGATGCTGAATTTAGCATTAAATGTTTATCTAAGAACTTAGATCTTTCTTTCCTTCTAATATATACCGGATTGCAACAGAGATAAAGAAAGCGAAGGGCTAAGTTTTCTGAAAGGATAAACTGGCCTTTTTTTCAAGGCAAAATTCTGAAGCCAAGAACAAAAGGCTTTCAACTTTACAATCCCAGGCAATGTTACTGGCTTTTCAACATGAAGGCAGAACAAGGATTTGCAGAGAACAGGAAGGAAGTCAGATCTGATAGGTTCATTCATATCTTCTGCTCCCTCTTGTATTCTTCGATCCCTCTCTTCCTTCCCCCCTCCAGACTGATGCCCTCCAAATGTGATGAGATTGCAACTTCCAAAATTTTCACCAAGCAAAATACAGTCACAATCCATCTAGAAGACATCAAAGTGGAACAACCTGATTTAAATTCTGTTGCCTAAATACAGGAAATGACATTTTGGTGGGAATGGAAGCAAAACAGGATAAATCAATGGTTTTTTAAAAAATAATCCATCAAAGGGGTTGTAAAACCAAAAACCTATAATGTTACACATTTGAAGTTTTACCATCCACCCTATCTATTGTCTTACTTTCTATTTTTTAAATACATTCAGAGATATATTGAGAGAAAATCGGAATATACAGTGAGATTAACATTCCTTTTCAAAAATTAGTATTGTTCCAATAACAGCAACAGCTGTATTGTGGTGGTGGGGGGATATTTCTTACTCTGGAGAGTATTATACATTTACAAAATAGTCCTTGTAGTATTGTTGTCTTCTAATTTGTTGGTGGGCAGCTGAAAATAAGGACCCACAGGAGTCTACCTAAACATGGTTAACTATCAAAGTCTCTAAGGCCATGGCATTATGTGTACCACACTAAGGGTCTCACTGGAACCCAAGAGCAGGGCAATCCAATCTCTGGGAAATAATAGTTTACAGGGGAAACACAAACACATTTTACAGACCATCACTCTGAATAGTGATTATTAAAAATGGAGGTCTTTTATCTGTGTTTTAATTATACAGATGAGATTTACCGTTCTAATGATTGAAAATGAAAAGATTACCTTTGATGATTTGGGCCAGGTTTCTTTCTTGAATGTGGTTTGTGTAACAGAATTTCTGAAACATAAAAAGTAATAAAACCAAACAGTATCTGAGCAAATGAGGTAAATATACTTTTTAACCACATGGAATTTCAAGCACTTTGTTGTGTCTCTACACTATACACTTCATTGGTGAGGTATGGGCTCATGAAATAGCCTATAAATTAGAGATCCTAAGTTGTGTGGAATTGCATGACTCTGCTTGTGCTAAAACAGAGCTTGGTTGAGGTTATGGCATATTGGTCTAAATGTGACAAAACTGATGGATAACTTTACCATTAGCATGAAATGTTGCTGAACTGCTAAAGTCACTAATCTAATCTATACAGTATCTTCTAAAATATTTTCCTAGAGGACTTGTATTTGTGGCCTTGCAGTGATTCATTCTGCTTCTATTCATTTTCTTCCACTTGTTTATTTTTCTTTCATGTCCATTTTTTCATATCTCTACATACCCACATATACACAATAGATAGATAGATAGATAGATAGATAGATAGATAGATAGATAGATAGATAGATAGATAGATAGATAGGTAGGTAGGTAGGTAGGTAGGTAGGTAGGTAGGTAGGTAGGTAGGTAGGTAGGTAGATAGATAGATAGATAGATAGATAGATAGATAGATAGATAGATAGATAGATAGATAGATAGATAGATAGATAGATAGATAGAGTGTGTGTATGTGTGTGTGTGTGTGTATAGATAGATACACACACACACACACATATATACATATACACACACATATATATTTATATACATATACACATATATATTCATACACATATCTGTACATATACGTACATACACACACATACACACATAAAAAGGGGTGCAATGGCTCAGCAGTTAAAGATGCTGAGCTTGTCAGCTGGAAAGCTGACAGCCCAGGTTCAAGACCCGAGCATCCCATGATGGGGTAAGTTTCCGTTACTTGGCCCATTTCCTGCCCACCTAGCAGTTCAAAAGCATGTCAATGCACACACACACCTGTATACACATACATACATACATACACTTTGTCCTAATTATATATCAGTAGAGTTTTGTTTAACCCAGATATTTGAAACAGCCTTTTCTGAAACAGATACTTTAGTCTCTAATTCTGGCCCAATCATTTATTCTATTTTTCTCTTTCTACCCATCCATTCATGTCACCTAGCAGTATACTTTTTTTCCTTGAATTACATTCATTCTGAATGCTGCACAGTTTTTCCAAACTTTTCTCTTCATTTTCCATTATTATTATTCACTGGAGTATAACATGCAGTTATAACCAAAAGTTGGATTATTTCTTTCTAAATCTGTTAACGCATTAATTCCTATTATCATATGCACTCAGAATCTAGATAACATCAAATCATCATTTCTAAAAGACTTTAGCCCCTTCATTCATTGTTAAGTCTGCCCCTTTGAAGTTGATGAAGTTGTATCCATTAACTTCACAAGATCAGATTATTTTACCTTAATTACCTTGATGCAAATTTGTTAACTTTATATTAGTTTCACAGATACAAATATCTACATATTTTCTTTACTTTCACTCATTAATTTATGCTCTTTATCTTTACTAAACATACACTTCCATTTGCAATTTTCCATATGCCATGGTCATCATCAGATGAGGCCACAAATATTGAACTTCACTTTTCAATACATCAACTGAAGCTATCACAGCACTTTTTAGTACTATGCAGAAGATGCAGTGATTATTTTCTCAACAAAATGAATCAAATGTGGATATAAGGAAAGAAGAGATGGAAACTTCTTGGAACACAATGAAAAGAATTATGTTACAAAGTGGCTCAAATGGAAGCATGATCATGCTAATGAGTTGACATAAAATTATCAAAAGGATACCTTGTGGAATGATGGTGTAAAAGAGAATGTGGATAAAAGAATTATTGATGCAATAAATGAGAATGAGACAAGGATATTTTATAATGTGTATATGAAGAAAAAGAATGAAAAAAGTGTCAAAAAGAAGAAAGGTCAATTTTATTAATGGACATTTTTAAAAGAGGTTTTGAAAATAGATGAAGAGGACTAACCAGTAACCTCCGGTAAAGTAGTAGAATTTATAATATGTGATTAAATCATTGGGAATGAAACTGAGATGTGGAAATCCGAGGAATATTTTAGATACATGTGAATGACAGTGATGGATCAAAAACTGAACTGAAAGAAATGATGAAAACGTTAAAAGCTAAAAAAAGAATGGACAAAAAATTATTTAAAACTATTTTATGCCGTTTACCTCTGGTGACCCTATGTCAGTGGTGTCCCTGAAGAAACTATGGATGTGTTTCACTCATGGAATAGTTGTGCAACTTGTGTGAAGCCTGCCCCTATGTATGACTATTAGAAGAATGTGAATACTGTTCCCTGTACAAGAGGAAAGAATGAAATGCAGAAAGGTACATTGGGGCTTAGTTAAATATGCCTTTAGCTGAATTCCAATTAAAAGAATATGAGAAGTGAGATTGAACAAAATTTGGGAAGGCAGAGTAGCTTTATGTCAGTCAGAGGGTCTCTTTAGTGGGTCATTGAGAAGTCTTAATGCAAGAAAAAAACTTTTCATTTATTAATTTAAAGAAAAGTTATGATAAAGTGGATAGGTTAGATTTTGGAATCTTCTGAATGAGTATGGAGTAGTTGCTGAATGAGAAAAAAATACGATGGATATAAGCACATAATCAATACATAAAAAACAATAGTGACAATTTGCCTTAACAGTCTTAAAATAGAAATGAACATAGAATAAGGAGTAAGACAAGGAGATACAATATCACCTATCCTTTTCTCATCGTGCCTTGGAGAAGTATTTCACAAATTAGACTGGGCAAAAGATAGAATAAAAATCCTATTTAAACCACTTAAGATTTGCAGATGATATTGTTCTCTTCTCACAAGACCCAGAAGAATTCCGAAGACACATACAAAAGCTGCACAAAGTACAAGAATCATTTGGCTTAAAAATAAACCTGAAAAAGATCCAGGTTATGTTTAATAAATTCACCAAAGAAAAAATGTTTATATCTGTAGAACTAGACATAGTAGACCACTACATATACTTTGGTCAATGGATCTCAGTGGAAGGTGATAGAAAAAAGGAAATCGAATGGCATGTTAAATATGATTGGCAGCAAGGGTGAAATGCTACCAGTTCACACCATTTCGGGCAAACCGGTAGTAATAAAAGCTACCGGTTCAGGCAAACTGGCAGTAAAGAAGAGCTACCGGTTCGTCCAAACCAATATTTCTGATGATCAGCTGTGCCATGTGATTTATATTCACTAGAAAGCAGGAAATCCTGCTTTCTAGTGCATTTACATCAAGCGGCACAGCTGTTCCCCCCAGCTATTCTAATTAGCTTCAAAAGGCTCCTTTTTCTGCATGAAGCACACATTTGGTGTGCATTGCACATGAGCATGCACCATGTGTTTGGCGCGCACTGTGCATGCGCAGGCAGTGAACCAATGGCAACCCACGGAGGATTTCACCATTGGTTGGCAGGCATTGGCAAGTTAAGCGTAATTTTCAAAAACAACCTCCCCCTATGCCTGAAGAGAAAAGTTTTCAGTCAGTGTATGCTATCTATTCTAACATACACCAACGAAACATGGACACTAACTTTACAAAGCTACGAGTGGCTCAGAGAACCATGGAAAGATACATGCTTGACATCAGAAGATAAAGTAGAAAGACCTGCACATGGTTTAGAGAAAAACAAAAATATACTATGCCATCAAAAGAGTAAAAGAATTGAAACAGAAATCGGCTGATCACATAGCAAGAAGAACTGATGGCAGGTGGACCAAGGCAGTCATAGAATGGATTCCACTTGATGAAAAGTGTCCACAAAAGAGGCCTAAAACAAGATGGATTGACAACATCAGCAAGTATTGCAGGCCCAATTGGCAAAGGAAAGCTCAAGACTAGATTGGTTGGAAACATGCCGTAGAGGCCTTCATCCTGCAGTGGATAGACAATGGCTAGAATAACGATGATAAGCATGCACAGTAATAAATTTTTATTTATAATGAATAATTTTTATAATGAAAAGGGAGTAAAACAGAAATAGTCGGGTAATATATTTATGGATAAAGCTAATTTTGTATACAGATATTATTGTATTGTTGGTTGAACATCTGACTGATTTGCAATAACTGTTAGACTGTATAATGCAACGGGAATATGGATCACATTTATTTGCTTACTTATTTAACTTGTATGCTGCCTGACTTCCAACAATTCTGGAGGGTCCCTGAGAATCAAAACAAATAAATTACAATAAAACTGATAAAAAGGATGAAGAAATGATAAAAGATGACAAGAACAACCTGCCAGATGGAATGAAGTCAGGGATCTCACTCTCCCTTCCCAAAGGCCAGGGTAAAGTGCCAGGTTTTTGTACACTTCTAAACAACAGAAGATTAAGGGCCATCCAGATCTGAAAATTATTGTATTAATGACAAAGGGCATTTGACAGAAAAAAAATGTGTGAACAATTTGAAGTTATATGTAAGTGGTTAAAAAAAACTAGAGCAAGTAAATAGGACTCAGTATGCTAACAGAATTTTTATATCTATATATTTGAAGTAATACAAAAATACACCCTATTTAAACAAAGTTTTACAAATGTTCAAGAAAGCCACCAAGAATGTTAATGTTCAATCATCCTTACCATCTGGAATATTTTATTTTTGCATACTTTATCAATGACACTTTTGAGGTTCACTATACAACAAAAATTAAACAGAATAGACATAAGTTCACGAAGCAAATCTTCAAAATAAAACATATAGTTTTTAGTATCCTGTTGCTGACATGTACAGTCACCTGATTTGAATTAAAGTGCATTCCACTTTCTCATCTCTACACTTAAAGATGTCTTTGCCTGATTGTTACTATGAATAACTTGAAATAGAGGTCACAATGTAAAGTAAGAAGGGAGAGCCCTAAGGGTAAGTTGTACATAGCCTACTCAACAGTAACTGGAAGACCTATGGCTGTAGTTCTTGCGGTTAGCTTCTTCCTTCTTTGCTAAAACAGATCATGCTACTGCATAAAATGCTACTGCACATATTTTATCTCCTTCCTTCCTTCCTTCCTTCCTTCCTTCCTTCCTTCCTTCCTTCTTTCCTTCCATTCTTTACTTTCTGTATTAAATTACTGTGTTTCTCCCTCTGCTCCTTGGCCTTCCCCCCTCCCTTTTCTCCTCTACATGATTAAACAGCTGGTTATTGCTACAGAGGTGACTTTATGTCAAGGGTGGATGAAGTGATCCTTTTATATCAATTAGTAATTACTGTAAAGTGCTTTGGGGTGAAAGGTACTGTATAAATGCCACAAAAGATTAAGATTTCAAGGGATGAATAAGCAGCAGGAGCACACAAATTCATAAGTGGCACAGATCCTATTTTTATACAAATTGCCCTGGTGATAAAGAGTAAAGAAAGGGTCAGGAAAATAAAGAAATATATGATTTGGAAGTTGAATCATTTCAAAACAGAGATTTTTCTTCCGGTTTATAATGTCCTTATATTGTCTTTTATGTCTATAGCTCCCTCAGCTGAGCTGCAGCTAACTTCACAGGAGTTGTGTGTTGTATCATTTCGGTTTCTTTGACTCTTGGCTAATAAATCCATGCATACAAATAAGTCCACACACACCCAGGGGTCCATAGTGTCATCCCAGGGGGTATGTGAAGGCCTTAAGAAATGTTATGATTTAAGTCTTGAGTTAAGTCTTGGGGGTGCCTGGCCATGGTTTGTGGCCATAAAATTTAAAGGGGGCCCATAGTGAAGAAAGGATAAAACACTTCTTTAGAGCATTCAAAACATTTTGGACCAAAATCGCTAGAATTCCTTGCCAAGAAATGTCAACTTCTGCAATGATATTAGTAAGTATGTTTAGGCATAAGACTCATATCATTTTGAAACTTTTGTTTGATTTTACACATGGCTTCTTCCAAATCCAGTAACTGAGTACTTGTAAAATCCAGTTGGCTTGCAGAGAATTACAAAGGTAACAGAATGGAAGATGTGTAACTGAAATATCTCTGCGTTAGGAAATGGCTGATTCCAACACACTGGAGACAGAGGGTATGAGAGTGCTCTACCATTTCACAAGGAAAAGTGAATTAACCACTTTATCAGTGCTGCTTGGACAGTGACAGTAGGTTTACTTGAGGTCTTCAGACTAATTAAAGAGTTCAGGAAAGTCATGGACCACATGCAGTTCTTTCTTCCACCAAATGGCCTGTCTAGTTAAGAAGGCCATGCAGCATGGCCATGCAGCATTGCCATGCAAGAAGGCAATGCTCTGTGCTGCTGCTTTTCAATGTAAGTTGCTTAGAGAAGATAATGGTCTAATGATCTATTCCAGAACAACAACAAAAAATCTGCACTAAGCTATGAAGTATTTCCATGAAGCTACATGCATGTGTCCAGTATACACCTATCTGTTATTTCAAGAGGCCTAAATTCTTAAGATTTTGCACAGATTGTGTAAAACTGCAGGAAATAAGAATGTTGCTTAATAAGAGTATTGGTTATGTGTGACCCTGGAACAGAAAAGTAATTCTGGTTAAGCAACTGAAACTATGAGAGCTGCAGTATGAGGTGCTAAATGACACTAACAACATGGTATATGTATGGACTACAACAAACAGGAATTATCATTTATTTTACTACTACAAAAATAATGCATCAGAATTATCTGACTTGGCCCTTTTCTTAAAAAGCTTTTGAGCTAATGAAATTTTATTCAGAGTTTAAGATATGAAAAAGCATTTTAGTAAAATTTTTGCCACATGACACAATTGGCACCGTTGTACTATATATGCAAAGAATATATACGCCATATATATATGCAATGGGACTTTAGAACGTGGAGATAGCTGGACCATTGAATGACAAAGAAGTTAAAGGAATCCTAAAAAGAGATTGCTGGAAGTTTGAATTCTTTCAATGTTTTTTCTTTGCAAAATGCATCCTGAGGCACAATCAGTTTGCTCCATGCCATTTATCTCTGAGTTGATGTGATGTAGGCAACAATATGTTGGTCTGCAAAGTATATTCCACATCAGAGAGTCAAGCTCCAAGTATAAATATGCTTGGAGTAAAAGTGAATTGCTAAAAAGTGCTAATGCTTGCAGCATACTGGCGCAAATGTGCCAAAACTGACCAACTGTCTTTAGTGTTAGCAACTAATTTTTCATGTGGTATGGATATAACTAAATATTGTTTATATAAAGATAAATATATCTTTCGGGTGCGCTTCAAGATTCTGGTTACCACCTTTAAAGTGCTCCATGGCTTAGGACCCGGGTACTTACGGGACCGCCTGCTGTTACCTTTTGCCTCCCACTGACCCGTACGCTCACACAGAGAGGGCCTTCTCAGGGTGCCGTCCGCCAAGCAATGTCGGCTGGCGGCCCCCAGGGGAAGGGCCTTCTCTGTTGGAGCTCCTATGCTCTGGAATGAACTTCCCCCGGGTTTACGTCAAGTGCCTGATCTTCGGACTTTTCGCCGTGAGCTGAAAACGCACCTATTTATTCAAGCGGGACTGGATTGAAATTTTATTGGGGTTATTTATATTTTAAGATTTTAAATTGTTTTAATATTTCGGCCACATTATAATATGTTTTTTAATTTCTTTTAATGTTTATATAGTATTTTTACTTGGCTGTACACCGCCCTGAGTCCTTCGGGAGAAGGGCGGTATAAAAATCGAAATAAATAAATAAATAAATAAATAAAATTGTGAAAGCCTCAATTGATTTATGGTCCCATCTGATGAAAATCACAACATAAGGTTGGTGGCAACTCAGAAGAAGAGTAAGGAATAAAGAGCATTAAGAAATGAAATGAAACAATTAAAAGTTAATTTATTAAATCATGTTGTGTATCTGTGAAACTAAGAGAAAGGGGACATGACAGTATGCTTCATTATAAATGAAATCATGTAATCTAGGTTGGGGTCAGACTTATGAAAGTAATAATCCATAGACTAGTGAGTGACCCTACAATGTGCCTGTTCATTATGACAATGGAATCAGGGTTATGTGTTGTGAAAAACTGTGCAATGTTCTAAATGAATACAATTTGAAAGTTATTCTGTTAAGTGACCTGAACAGATGGATGACAGCAAGATGAGATGGTACAGAATAATTATTGGACCAACTGAACACCCAAAAATGAATAAGAATTGTGATGGCTTGCTGAGAATTTGTTTATGTCTGGTTTTTTTATGGTTTAAGCCAGGGGTCAGCAATCTGTGGCTCTTTCACCCCTCTGCTGCGGCTCCCTATCACTCAAAATATGATAGGGAGCCGGGATAGCTCAGGCAATAGAGAAGCCTGTTATTAAAAAACACAGAGCCTGCAATTACTGCAGGTTCGAGCCTGGCCCAAGGTTGACTCAGCCTTCCACCCTTTATAAGGTAGGTAAAATGAGGACCCAGATTGTTGGGGGGGCAATAAGTTGACTTTGTAAAAAAAATATACAAATAGAATGAGACTATTGCCTTATACATTGTAAGCCGCCCTGAGTCTTTGGAGAAGGGCGGGGTATAAATGTAAACAAAAAAAAAAAAATGAGTCACAACCGCCTATGTGCAACACCCACCAGCATGCGATTTATTAAGCTTTTCAAGGCCAACCATGGATAAATCCAAGAAAAGAAAGTTTCAGAAGAAAACAGAATATTTAATTCAACTACATATGCTCGTTTTGTGGCCACTCAAGAAATAGGCATAGGAAGGGTTTTGTGGCTCCCGGTGTTTTCTGTGGGAAATGGGTCCAAATGGCTCTTAGAGTATTTAAGGTTGCAGACCCCTGGTTTAAGCAAAAGGAGAAGAATGTATAGGGTCAAGGAGGTGACTGATATCAGCAACATTGCATCATCTCGATGCAATCCTTACCCCTTTTTAAATCTTCATTGCAACCTTGAACACATGACTCAAAGAGGCAGAACATGCAATGCAATATTTGTATTTATCACAGTGTTTCTTAAAGTGTGGTCGAAGTACCTCTGAGGGTCCACTAAGACCGTCTCAGAGATCTGTGAAATGAAAATTATTTTCCAGATATTGACGATATTTGCAAAAAATTAAAACAATGTCACTTTTCCCCATTATTTTTAATTTGTTAAAATATTTTTATTAATATCCAATGGGTATGATACTGTTATTTTTACCTGATGCAATAAGTAATACAATTTACCTGATCCAATAAGTAATACAATAATTCTACAATTGTGCCTCATTTTTAACTTATAATATGTAGTTAGAATTTATAATTTATAATATGTAGTTAGAACAATTAGTAAGTGGAACAACTTGCCTGCAGAAGTTGTAAATGTTCCAACACTGGAAATTTTTAAGAAAACGTTGGATAACCATCTGTCTGAGATGGTGTAGGGTTTCCTGCCTGGGCAGGGGGTTGGACTAGAAGGCCTCCAAGGTCCCTTCCAACTCTGTTGTTATTATTATTAAATAAAATGTAAATGTTTTAATATGTAAATAAAAGCCATACAAACAAAGGTTCATTTGGTGTGCTCCTTAATTTTAAAAATGATAAGGACTCCTCAGGCCAAAATGTTCAGGAAGCATTGATCTATCAGATTTATAAGGCTGTCCGTTTTTCAAGTGAAACTTTGGGTGGTGAACCAAACATTTAAAAAAATCAGCAATCATAATATAGACCCCCCCCCAAAAAAACCCACTCTGGTTTGTGGTCATTCTAATGAAAGCAGAAAATGTCTCTGAATATTGCTGAGAACAAATCTATTCGTACAAAATAAACACATCAAAATCATGATTGCTTTGATGGTTGATGATGAAAGTTTAAGAGTATTAGTGAAGGGTATATGGGTGATGAGAAGTTCTGAATGTGGAACTGACCAGTATTCACTAGTGCCAAGACTAGATCTTAGGGGAAATATGCATAGGAAAAGGGAAGGAAAGGGAAGGGAAAGCGAGAAAAAAAAATAAAAGAAGTGAAAATATGAGTTATATAAGGTAAATATTATAAAACAGATTAATCTCATAATAAAATAAATCAAAAGTACATGTAAGGAATGTAGAAGCTGTAGGAAACAGAGGAAAAAGAATTAAGTTATAATTAACTCAGTAGACTGTAGGGTTGCACTAGTAAGAAGTAAGAGAAACTAAATAGAAAGATGAAGAAAAGGAGACTATGAGAAAAAAAATAGCATGGGAATGATTTCTGTAAAAATTAGGATGAGACAAAGATCTTGTACAATGAATAACACAAAAAAAGAGGATTTTAAAAATGCATTACTCAAAGCGAGGAAACACAGAGTGATGTTTTCAGAATTAAAGTACTATTGTGTAAGTAGGTGAAGACAATTAAATAGGGACCCTTCAGCAGAACTGGAATCAGAAAATACCAGAAAGAATATTTTACAGATTCGTATGGGAATAAAGATAAATTTGAAACCAAAGCTATCAATGCTAGCATTGAAGACAACAAATAGTGAAAAAAGAAGTAATTACTGCTGCCAAAATGGTGAAAAATTTCATGACTATAGGGTTATTAATCGGCAACAACTTGGGGACCATCTATAGCTGAAAACTCTATGTAAATAGTGCAACTGGAGATATGTTAAAATAATAGATGTGTGTTGTTTATGCTGTATGGAGGCTGAATCTGCTGACAATGGAAAGAATGCTGTTATTGTTCCCCTATACAAAAGGCAAGGTAGCAAGCATAAATGCAAAAAGTCCAAGGGGATTAGTTAAGTATGCTTGGGAAGACTTTTGGAAGAATTCTGGTTGAAAGGAATTAGAGGTGACAGCAAGCAAACTCTGGGAAATGCAGAGTGGTTTCATGCCAAAAAGGGGATGCGCACACACCAGATTTACTGTACATTTCTTTACTGTATGCATGTTGGCGTAGTGAAAGTAAATAAGGCTGAATTAGGGAATGTTTTGCAGAAATAAAAAGTTGCCGCTTGTGATAAGAGCAGCATATGATGGAAGCAAACCTTACATAAGAATAAATGGAATGCTTAGCTAATTAGTCCGATACCGAGCAGGGACTAATTCAAGAATGTGTGATGTCTCATTTCTTCTTTTATATGTTTATGGAAGAAATGTATAGGTGATGCTTGTGCTGATGGAAAAAGTAGTTATTTTTGGAGTATAAGATGCACCTTTCCCCCCCTAAAAGTGAGTGAAATACACTGAATGTAGCCCCACCCACCCACTGGCCCCACCCTTTGGCCTCTGCCTCCCAGCAATTTACCTCCTTGCAGCGAGCAAGAAGAAACAGCCCATTTCAGCTTCAGCACAGCATAATTAGCACAAGTTTGTCCCTTGGATCAGCCTCCCAACTCTCAGCTGTTTCAGGCTGCAGGGATTCCCATTGCCTATTGCTGCACGGAGCCTCTGCTGCTTGCTGCAAGGAAGTAAATTGCTGGGAGCAGATTTTTTTTTTTCTTGTGCTAATCAAGCTATGCTGAAAATGAAAATGAAAGTAAAGCAGGCTATTTGTTGTTTGCTGCAACGAGGCAAAATTGCTTGGAGGCAGAGGCAGTTTTCTGTTTCTTGTTTTCCTGACCAAAAAAAGTAGGTGCGTTTTATAGTCCGGAGCATCTTCTACTCCGAAAAATACGGTATATTGATTTGGAGTGGGAACATGTATATAATTTTATATGATGATGTCATGAGGAATATTTTAGAATGGGAGTCCTGGTGATAGAAGTAAGTAGGGGGAAGAATAGAGTCCTGCAAAGGACTGAGGCAAAGTACAGGTAGTCCTTGACTTACAACAGTTCATTTAGTGACCGTTCAAAGTTACAACAGCACTGAAAAAAGTGACTTATGACCATTTTTCACAGTTATGATCTGTCCCTGTGATCATGTGTTCAAAATTCAGACACTTGGCAGCTGGTTCATGTTTATGACTGTTGCTGTTTCCCAAGATCACATGATCAGCTTTTGTGATCTTCTGACAAGCAAAGTCAATGGGGAAGCCAGATACACTTAACAACCTGCAGTGATTCACTTAACAACTGAAGCAATTAAAGTCGTAAAATGGGGCAAAATTCAGTTAACAAATGTCTCACTTAATAGAAATCTTGGGCTCGTTTATGGTCGTAAGTCGAGGACTACCTGTATATAATATTGGTTCCATTCCAATCTTTACAATGTGGGTTTGTCTGAGAAACAGTGAGCAGCAAAGTGTTGTAATAATCCCGTGAGGCAGTTGGGGCTGAAGGAGATAGGATGGGTTTCAAAAAAACAAACAAACTATCCAGTGAGTTTTGAAGCAAAATAACACACTATCCCTTGCTTTGCCCAATCCAAGATCAGCACCTTAGCTGCTGTATCTATGTTTGTTCACCAGGGTTCAGATAAGGTCTTTCAAGAGTGCCCTTAAAGAATTTAATAGGAAACTGCTACTTTCCTAATAAAAATATGTAACCAAAAAGATTGTACAATCGACCCCAAAAAAGGAAATTCCCCCCAAAATGGTTACAGAATTGACTCAGGAAATGAAGACCAAGTGACTCAGCTTGTTCGGGGCAAATTGATGGGATGGATTAGCCTCTTACTGAAGACTCCTCAACATGTCTAAGGAAGAATTGAATCATATTTGTTTCAAAACAGAAAACATAAAGCTTAGCATAGGGAACAGATATAAGCCTCAGCACTTGTGATAATCTTTTTCTTTAGCGAATCAAAATGGGGAAGAACAACCATCTCATGACCTGATTTGGGTTTTCTCACGAACTCCTGCAGCTATTGAAGGGATGTAAATGTAGACTAAATTTGACTCTGGTCATTTCCAGAACTATAATTTCTGTCCAAAATAGCTACTACCTGTTTAATTATATTATATGGTAGTCTTTGAATAGCATTAAAGTTAACATCTGAAGTGGAAGTGGGAAGGTGGAGACGATTTTGTTATTTTCTTTTGAAGGTTTAATAAAGATGTTTTTAATGGAAAGTTCACCAAATGCAAAGAACTTGAGTCATGTTAGAAACCACAGTGTATTTTGGAGAGTTTTAGTTTTTCTCGCTCAATGGATGATCAGAAATAATGTATACTGGATGGGGGAGAGGGAAGGGGGCTTCCAGGGTTAGTTGTCATGTTTTAAAAATAAACATTTTTCACTTAACCAAATCATTTCATCTCTGAGTTAGCGCTTCTAAACAAATCCAAGCAATTTGCCATTACATGTTCACAAACAGCTTTTCTTTCTTGTTTATCCCATCGATCTGCATTGCAAATATTTAAATTTAATAAAATATTAAAAATTCAATCATAAAGCTCCACCAAGTGGAAATTCCTAAAACTGCATGCAGAAAGTGCACTTTGGCAACATTCCAGGGAATTTAAATTAAAGGAAAACATGTCAGCTCTTAGCTAGCAACCAAAAGTCATCACTCTATATAAGCTTCACTAAAATGTTCCTCTTTTCATATCCATAAAATGAAAGCCTATTTTAAAAAGCCAGGTCTTGTTATAAATGGGGACTTATGGCCAGAGACTAATTTACTGCTTCAGTGAAAACATCCTTCTGACTTGTGGAAATGCCATGCAGAACTATTTAATTTCTTTTCTCAAAAGGCAGTTTTAAGTGTAAATACAGAATTAACAAGCATTACTCTTCTTGGTAGTACTGGAGTGTACAATAAATGGAGGTTGCTAAATGGCTTGCTCTTTCTTATTCTTGAAATATTAATCAGTTGTATAGTTTTAACTACCTGATTTGGGCAGGGGGTGGGGGGGAAGCATTAAAAGCATAGCTCTGCTCCCCAGCAGGTACTGACATTTTTAATGCAATTATCACTAATATAAATAAATCATAACTGGTGTATGAAGTATTAAAACTTTCCTTCGGCCCCAATCAATCCTAACCATGGAGTGTAGTAGGCCAAACCATTTTGTATCTGTTTTTTAAAAGGGAGTTCTTACTTCATAAAGCAATATTTATTTCATTTATATGCCTTTCTTCCTGCAAAGGACTGAGACAAAGTGTATAACCTCGGCCCTATTCAGATGATGTGGATTGACTGGATTGACTGGAAATTTTAAAGAAAATGTTGGATAGCCATTTGTCTGAAATGGTATAGGGTTTCCTGCCTGGGCAGGGGGTTGGACTAGAAGACCTCCAAGGTCCCTTTTAACTCTGTTATTATGTTATGTTATGACTAAGAAAAATCCAGAAGTTGTAGGTCAGTAAAATAAGATGTACTAAATGACTCTCCCAAAATTCTATTTGCTTTTCCTGGCTCAGACTGAAACCCTTGGTTCACATTTGTACCTGCCTGCCCAGCACAGCAAGGAGGGGAGAATGTCCCATTCATGTGCCCAAGTGACATGAGCTGAATTTATTCAAACTGGCCAATTTCAGAAATAGCAGGCCATAAATATCCCACCCTTTGGAGCTAGTAGCTTATGTTTGTGTTATAGCTTGACCATTTTCTGGAAAACTCTCCATATGTAGCTTTTTCATCTGGAATAGGGGTGAAACTGGGTCCATTCCCCCCCATCTGCATGATTTGTTGACCTACGTTCATTGCATTATTATAGGTAATCCTTGTCTTACAACCAGAATTGCAACCAGAGTTTCCATTACTAAGCAAGGCAGTTGTTAAGTGAGTCTTGTCCAAATTTACAATCTTTTTTTGCCACAGTTAAGCAAACCACTGCAGTTAAGACAACCAACCAATCAATCAGAATAGAGCTGGAAGGTACCTTCGAGGTCTTCTAGTCCAAGCCCCTGCTCAAGCAGGAGACCCTATACAATTTCAGACAAGTCCAGTGTCTACTTGAACATGCAAGGAGGAGTGAGTCTTACATTAGCCACCACTCATTGGTTCATTTTTCCGGGCGGGAAAATGAACAAGCGTCAGTGGCTTACAGGCTGAACAGCTCCCTGTAAAAGGAGCTGCAGACTCAGGCAGCTCTCACTTCATAGTTATTTTTGTTGTTGTTCCTGTTGCCTGAAATAAATGGTTGTGTCGTGTCCCACTCCTCCGCTGACGGCCGGGTCAGGGAAATCCGAATCAGGCTTGCCTCTGCAGCTCTGCCCAAAGTCCTAGCAAAGTCCTCAGAGCAGGCAGGAGACCAGAAAGTGACTTCAGCAAGATAAGTTCGACTTTGCCTGACTCAGAGACTGCCAGAAAGCAGATCCTTTATATAGGCCATGGGGTGTGGCTCCATGACTCAGCACTCATTAAGGCCTGCCCCTCCCTTCCTTCTGTTGCCTCCGCCTATCCAGTCTTCTGATGCGAGGGTCACTCCAATCAGCAGCTGTTGGAAATAAACTTTCCTCAGGCTCACATGCTGTGGAGGAGGGGGAGGGGTCTAGCTGCTCCGTTTGCCTGGGCATGGAGCCAGGGCTGGGGCCGGGGGGTGCTCCCTCCTCAGCCTGTCTGGGCATGGAGCCAGGGCTGGGGCCGGGAGGACATTCTTCAGAGTTCGGAAGCAGATAAGCAGACCCCGGCTGCGGTGAGAGCGGGCAAGACACAACAGGTTGTTTTACTTCACTAAAATTGTCCTGCCTCTCCTTTCGGGTCCAGACTTAACAAAAACCTCCAGTGATGAAGCACTCACAACTTCTGAAGGCAAGCTGTTCCACTGGTTAATTGTCCTCACAGTTAAGGGTTTCCCCTTAATTCTAGGTTGCTTTTCTCCTTGATTAATTTCCATCCATTGTTTCTTGTCCTGCCCTCTGGTGCTTTAAAAAATAAATTGACCCCCTCCACTATGTGGTAACCTCTCAAATCCTGGAATACTGCTATCATGTCCTCCTTTTCTCTAGACTAGGCAAACCCAAATCCTGCAACTGTTTCCTCATATGTTTTTGTCTTCAGGCCTTTAATTGTCTTAGTTGCTCTTCTTTGCACTTTTTCCCAAAGTCTCAACATCCTTTTTGTAATGTGGTGATCAAAACCGGATGCAGTATTCCAGGTGTGGTCTTATTAAGGCTTTATAAAGCGGTATTAATACTTCATGTGATTTTTGATTCTAGGCCTCTGTTTCTACAACCAAGGACTGTATTCGCTTTTTTGGCTGCTGCATCACACTGCTGGCGAATCTGGCTTCCCTTATTGACTTTGCTTATCATAAGCTGGTTGGAAAGGTTGCAAATAGTAGCCTCATGATCCCCAGATTCTACAGCTGTTGTAAATACAGGCCAGTTGCCAAACACTCAAGTTTTGATCATGGACATGCTGCAATGGTCATAAGTGCAAAGTGCAAAGACCAACTGTAAATAACCTTTTTGAGTGTATTGTGACTTCAAATGTTCGCTAAACAAACGGTTGTAAGTCAAGGGCTACCTGTATGCATATTATTCACATACAAATGTCTAATCACTCATAGAATTGGGGCACTAAATTAAAAATAGCTGTTGCACCCTAATTTGGCAGGGTACAAATTGGCAGGGTAGAATTTCCCCACCCCATTGTGGGGGGGGGGGAATCTTCATCAGCAGCATTGAGAAAGAGATTGCTGAACTCACATACATGAAAAGATGTCAGGCACTCTTCGAAGATCTCCACAAACACAACAGATTTTGAACACATTACAATGGTTAATTGATCGTCTGCATCTGCATAACCAGTCCAACTCTGCCCCCACCCTGCCCTCATCCCAATTTAACTCCTACATACATTTAGCCATGCCAGATTACATTTGCTATAGTGAGGTTCAGTGAAAATTCATATGCCTTAGATAAAATTTGCTAGCTTAAAAAAAATGCTACCAGATTCCTTCTAATTCTGGGGTAGAAAAACTAATGTGGATGTCCCCTGACAGTACCTAACTCATACATGTAGCATTCTGCACTGCAGATTAAATATATGATCTTTTCAATTACTCTCTTTAAGGAAGAAATTACTGGATGCTTCAGGTAACTGGTTTTGTACCAACATGATGTCCATTAAAAACATGTCTTTAAGAAGTAATAGAGATGTCTAGTAAGTACATTTGCTCCAGATCTGAAACACCTTTCCTGCTTTGGAACTGAAAAGGTGCTCATTCCCACAGTCCAAATACTCTTGTCATGACTGACATTCAAACTAATTTGACAGAACAAAGTCTGTTTATAACTTTTTATAAAGTATTGCAATATGAGGATTCTAAAATGATTGGCTTTGGGGGAATTTTATGTCCAACTGTAGCCATTTATCAAAAAAATAATAATAATCTAAAAATGCAACCCCCCAATAGGTAAAACGTCCTTTTCAACAATAATGCATATGACAATTCCCTAAAACCATTTTCTTTCATGTACATTTTCAGTAAGATCAAAAATAACCTTCTCTCAGATCATTACACACTCTTTCTTCTCTAGAAAAATTAATTGTTTTACTTCTTTGATAGGAAGCACAGCTACAACAATTACTTTTTAACAATCTAATCAGCCTTTTTTGGAGCTGTCAACTGGAAGAGTTAGTTCCAGAGTTGAGCTTTATGCATCAGATTTTACTATCTTGATCTCTGGGATGGAAGACAGAGGCTGTTTCGTTTATTATTTTCACTGATGTGCTTGGAATAATTTGCAAAGAGCGATAATATCAGACTGTCAAAATACCGTAGTAGTTGTGAGGTTCTGTATAGCAGGAATATATTTCTGCCATTTTTTATATTTATCTGGAGTAGTTTTGCTTACTTAAACCATCTGCTAGCAACACTACAGAAGAGTAACATTGCCAAACAGCTTATGTATCATTTAGGCAAAAAGGTAAAGGTTCCCCTCACACATACGGGCTAGTCGTTCCTGACTCTAGGGGGCGGTGCTCCCCTCCGTTTCAAAGCCAAAAAGCTGTCTGAAGATGTCTCCATGTCATGTGGCCAGCATGTGTTCTGTCCCCTTCGCCTCCGTCCGAATGATGGCTTAATTAGCCGGCTCTTATCAGCTCTGGCAGCAAAAGAATCAGCGTCTGCCAAGAGCCCTCGTTAGCTGCCAAGACACTGGTGAGTCACAACCTTCAGCTCTAGTCAATCACTGGATTTGCCTGATACAAAGAGACACACCAGTTCTTGCTGCCTTTTATATCCTGTGGGGTGTGGCTCCATGACTCAGCACTTCCTAGGCCTGCCCCTCCCCTGCTTCTGTTGTTCCCTTCTCTCCTGCCTATGAAACCTAGGATTCAGCCAAGCCTGATTGCTGTCAGCTGGGTCTGCAGGCATGGCCTGGGGGGGGGAAGAGTCAGGGGAAGGAGGCCTCGTTATCTCTTTCACCTGGCCTGCTTCTGGCTCCTGGAGCTGAGCCAGGGAGGCCGGTGCTTCCGAGGTAAGTCCTGATGGCCCTTCCCCCTCACTGTCCAAGTCACTTTCTGGCAGCAGGCCCGGCTCCGAGTCACTTTCTGGCAGCAGGCCCAGCTCCAAGACACTTTCGTGCATGGGGCCAAGTTCGGGGGAGGGAGCCACAACAGCATGACTCAACGCCAAAGGTCCATGGAACGCTGTTCCCTTCCCACCAAAGGTGGTCCCTATTTTTCTACTTGCATTTTTTACATGTTTTCGAACTGCTAGATTGGCAGAAGCTGGGACAAGTAAGGGAGCTCACCCTGTTACACGGCAGCAGTAGGGATTCGAACCGCTGAACTGCCAACCTTTTGATCGACAAGCCACCCTTAGGTCATGTGTATATGTGACTTTAAAAGAAAATCTCCAAAGTACTTACCAATGATGTTTTTTTGAAAGCTCTTTTTGGTCAACTGGGGGAGATCACAGAATGATTCATTGTTTGTTCTCCATGCTCCAATATTAACAGCAATGAAGATGACTGATAGGTTTCTCAAAGAAACCCATCAGTTGTATGCAGAGTGGAAGTAACCACAGTTTCTACTAATGTTGGAAAGCAGGATCAAATATGACAAAGTATGTTGATGATATATATTGGTTTCCTGGATTTATAGATAAAGGTAAAGGTAAAGGTTCCCCTCGTACATATGTGCTAAGCGTTCCCGACTCTAGGGGGCGGTGCTCATCTCCGTTTCAAAACCGAAGAGCCAGTGCTGTCTGAAGACGTCTCCGTGGTCATGTGGCCGGCATAACTAAAAAACAAAGGCACACGGAACGTTGTTACCTTCTCACCAAAGATAGTCCCTATTTTTCTACTTGCATTTTTTATATGCTTTCAAACTTCCAGGTTGGCAGAAGCTGGGACAAGTAACGAGAGCTCACCCCCTCACACAGCACTAGGGTTTCGAACCACTGAACTGCTGACCTTTTGATCGACAAGTTCAGCATCTTAGCCACTGAGCCACTTGATTTATACTTGATGTTTAGGAACAAAGTTGTTGTTATCTAGAACAACATTTTTCTGTAGATCACATATGAATAGGATTATTGGATAAGGACCATATATAGACATCAAACATTGCAGCATCAACTGTACCTTCCTAGGCATTTTATTTCTTCTCTCCAGCATTTTCTTTCTTCTTCTTTTTCTTCTTTGATCATTCTTTATGTCTCATCTTACCGGGCAACCAAAGGCTTTTAAGCAACCCCTCATATTAGGAGAAAAGAGATTAAAGGCAATGCAGCTGCTAAAGGTTAAGATGGGACAGAAAACTGATCACAACCAATCCATAATCTGAAGAGAGAGAAACAAAAAGTGGGGAAGACCAGCATCTCAATTGATCTTTTTAAAAACAATATTATGTGTGCTTCTGAAGTTGAGGTTTGGTGATCAGGTCCTGGTGTAACCACTGTGGGCAGCAGATCCAACTAGTTGCTGTTTTAAAAAGAATTATGCCTTTTTTCACCTTTCTAGTAGTTCTTCACTAGAGACTCTAAAGAAAATTTCTGCCGTACAGCTCATTGGAAGGTCGGAAAATTCAACTCCACACCCTTTCTTGGAACTGAAGTAGAAAAGTATTGATTGGAGAAATCTGGTTAGAAAGCCCACTGGGAATAACTGTAAATTATTAGTAGGAGAACATATGGGAGCAAAGAAATGATTGAGTATAAAATGAGCTAAATAACAACTGGGCTGGATTAACTGAAATGCTTACCCAGTTTTTAAAAGGGCCATTTGGATACTTTCATTTCTGGCCACCATTATTATTTCTTCAGAGGTTCATTCTAGAAATAACAATTCAGGCATACATATATGACCTACATCGTCTACAGTGGAATGATTCCACTGAAGGGGAATTAATCTGCCCTGATATTTCTCAGGGAAATTGATTTCTGTGCCTTCTGTAAAAGGAGTGTTGTCCAGCAGTAGCAAATGAGAACCAACTAATTAGTTCACTTTTCAGGGCAGGGGGGCTCTTCAATGTAAGACCTATTATTTCCTCCATTCTTTCTTTGTTCTTTTCTGACCTCCTTTCCTATGCCTCCCCTTGCCTTTTTTGCTGCTGACCTTGAATTTGTTGGACAGGAAAGATAAACACCGATTAGGCATATGCAAACCTCTAGAGTTTAAAACTGGGATATTCAAAAAACACTCTGGAACGCTCTGTTCTTAAATTGGTGAGTTTTCCTAATGGTATATTGGGTCTTTGGTCTCTGTACATGAGAAAGGGAAGATCTGCACCTCTGTGGCTGCAAGGCAGGATAAGATGCAGAACCCCCAATTCTCAGATAGAGAGAGAGAGAGAGAGACAGAGAGAGACAGAGAGAGAGACAGAGACAGAGACAGAGACAGAGACAGAGACAGATAGAGATAGAGATGATAGACATAGAGATAGAGATAAATATCTTCTGACAGCTATCCTTCCACTATTTGTATGATTTATAATAGCACAACCTGAGCCTGAATACAATAGTACAAACACAATAGTACAAATCCAAACTGCACTCCTATTTAAAAAAAAAAAACCACCTTTCCTCTCTTTAAAGACAAAGCAAGCATATATACATATAGGTAAGAGCAGTCTCTAGGCTAAATCAATCAATCAAACCTAATTCCTAATTTAGTCAATTTGCTGAAGAATATAGCAGAGAGCCATCAAAAATGCAGGTTGCAGTTTAAAATAAAGCAAACCGTAGATTTTACTAACAAAAACATATCCAATTTACCTATCTCAGTTTAGCAAGAAGCTTTAATTAAATTTAAAATGTAATTTCCTGTAATACCACCAAGGGGTTTAGTTTTTATGCTCCATCAGCCTCTTGAAGTCCAGAAAGGGGTTTCCCAAACTAGCTTTCTCCAGCTATAAGAGTAGTTTCCAGGAACAGAAATTCAAACTAACAAAACAGTTATTTTAAATAACCTCTTTGTATGTCTATCAGAGATTCCTAAAATGCGTATTAAATGTAAATCTAAATAAATGATTCTAGTTATGCCCTATGTATAGTGTCAACCCTAAAGCTGGTCTGGCTGAAGCCATCTTGGAGCTTCAGTGTTGCCACATTGGAGCGAGGGATAGGGAGGGGGGAATTAGAGAGAGCTGGGGTTGTGTAGTCAAAATAAAATATTTTCCCCTGGGAACCAAGGATCTTCTCACAACCTGGCCGAGGAAGGAGGAGTGATGTCACCAGACCAGCAGACGCTGCTTTGATTGGGCCATATGACTGATTGTTTGGGATTGAGGGAAAAACTTTTACTTTTAATTAGGTGAAACCCAAGGAGTCCTTCAGAGTTGGTTTTCACCAGATATGTGCCAAAGCACGGGTGTCAAATCCGTGACATCACGTTGCCATCACGTGACGTTTTTCCCTTTGCAGAGCTGGGGGGGTCCTGGCCTGCGTGTGACACATCCGGCCTGCAGGCCACCAGTTTGACACCCCTGGTATAGAGGAATGGTCTAGCCCAGGGGTCTGCAAACTTGGCTCTTTTAAGGCTTGTGGACTCCAACTCTTGGTGTTAAGTTTGGGTATTGACGAGGCAGGAGACCAGGTTAGTGACAACAGCTCTTTAATAACGGGTGACCCCCCAAAACTCTGGAGAAAAACCTCTCCTTATATACACTTCAGCCTGAGGCTGCATCCAATCAGAGACGAGATATTTCCCGCCTAAAACTCCCGCCAAAACTTACAGTAATACATTACACTCCTTCCCTCCCAGAAGGCACTTTGCCAATATTTGCATATCATTTCTCTACGTAGTCCTGCAGGTACGTGGGGCGTCTCCTGACTCTCCCGGACCTGCGCAGTTCACTTTCTGGAGTTGAGTCGAGCCTGCCGGAGGGACTTTTCGTTCCTCTGAGCTCCTCCTCCCGGCCATCCGGCCCTGGATTATTCGCCGGCTCGGACCTGCTGTCCTCTAGAGGGACCGGAGGGTGTCGCTGGACCTCGCCTGACTCAGATAAGTCTCTGTTTGGTTCTTTGCTTACGCTTTCTGTTTGTTCTCGGCTCCAGTCAGCTGTGGGGTTAATTAAATCATAGTCAGGGCTGGTCTCGCCTAATTCTGCCTTATCGCTCAATCTGTTTCTTAATTGATCTATGTGGCGCCTCCAGACTCTGCCATCGGCTAGGTCCAATAGATAAGATTTTGGGGCCCGTTTGTCTATGACTACTCCCCTCTTCCAGTTAGGGCCGTCGCTGTAATTATGTGCCCACACGAGTCTCCTATGTTTAACTCTCGGATTCTATCTGGTTTTGTTTTGAACCCGTCCTGTACGTAGTTCGGGTGTAGCCGGTCTAGCGGGCACCGTAGCTTCCGCCCCATTAATAGCTCGGCTGGGCTGCGGCCGGTGGCCACACAGGGGGTCCTGTGTTGGACGGTTAGGAATGCGTCGATTTGTGCCTGCCAATCGCCGGGGCCGCTTCGTGATAGCGCTTCTTTCGCACTCGAACAAAACGTTCAGCAAGGCCGTTCGACGCAGGGTGGAACGGCGCTGAGAGGCATGTCGGATGACCTCTTCAGCCAGGTACCCTTCAAATAATGCTGCGGTGAACTGTGGGCCGTTATCGGACACGAGGGTGTCCGGTAGCCCGTGCGTGGCGAAAAGGTGTTTTAGTGCTGAGATGACAGCTCCGCGGTTGTGGATTTCATTAGGATGATCTCCCGCCATTTGGAGAATGCATCCACCACAATTAGAAATGTTTGGCCGTGGAAGGGGCCGGCAAAATCAATGTGTATGCGGGACCAAGGGCCTTGGGGTTTCTCCCACTCCAAAACTGGGGCCGTGGTGGTAGTGGTCTGGATTCCTGACATACTTGGCATCGGCCAACCCTGTCACTGATTTCCTGTCCATTAGGGGCCACCAGACATAGCTCCTAGCCAAACCCTTCATCCTCACAATTCCTGGGTGACCCTCATGCAGGAGTTCCAGAACTTTTTCCTCAGTTTCTCTGGGACTACCACCCTATCCCCCAGAGCAGGCACCCCTTGCACAGACAATTCCCTTTTTCTTTACAAATTCCTTGAAACGTTACGCCCGGCAGCGGGCCATCCCTTTGAACCCAACCTGATTACAGTCCTTAAAACAACGTCCGGTAGGAGGCCCGAGCCACTTCCTGCGATGTGACTGGCCCCGAGTCCAAAGAGTCAATTAGTAGAACGGTGTGCCGGGTGGGGTCCTCGATTTCCCTGGCAATGGGCATCTGCTCAATGCGTCCGCATGCCCCAGCTCCTTTCCAGGCCGATGCTGCAGCTTGTAGGAGTATGCGGCCAAAAAAATAGTCCATCTGGTCAGTCTAGGTGAGAGTGCTACTGGCGTTGGGCGGTCGCCAGCCAGTAACCCCAATAGCGGTCTGTGATCAGTGACAATTTCGAAATCTCGCCCAAAAACGTATTCGTGAAATTTTTCACCCTGACACTATTAGAGCCTCCCTATCTAGCTGGCTGTAATTCCTCTCAGCCGGGACATCGTTCGTGAATAGAACGCTATAGGGCTTCAGTGCCGTTTGGGAGTCTGTGGCTAAGTACAGCTCCTACTCCATAGGGGATGCATCACAAACCAATACTAACGGCAGTCTGTTGTTGTATTGTATTAACAGGCTATCGCTTGATAGCAAACTTTTACTGCCTCAAATGCCCTATTCTCTGACTTCCCCAAGACCAAACAGTGTTTTTCCAAGCAATTTATGCAGCGGTTCAGCAACGGTTGCCTTGTCTTTTAAAAACACGGCATAAAAGTTTACCAGACCCAGGAAAGCCTGAGTTCTGTCTTGTTTTTGGGTGCTGGGGCTCTCTTTATCGCTTGACTTTGCTCTCAGTGGGTGAATCCTTTTGTCTATTCTATAGCCCAAAATTCAACAGATTCGACCCCTATCTGACACTTGCTTGCTTTGACTTTTAATCCTGCCGACCTAAAAATGGCCAAAACTTTCCTTAATCGCTTCCCCAGTTCTCTTAAATCTTCCCCTGGTACCCACACATCATCGAAATAGGGTACGACTCCCGGTAACCCTTGTAGGAGCCGGCCCATCAGATTTTGGAATAGCCCGGGCCACACTCACCCGAACTGTAACCGGTGCATTTAAAGGCACCCCGTGCGTTACAATGGTCTGGGCTTCAGCTGTGCTAGCATCTACGGGTAGCTGTTGGTACGCTTGTGCCAAGTCTAATTTGGCGAAAACTTGTCCGTGCCTAGTGAGTGCAATAAGTGTTGCACTACTGGAACTGGGTAGGCGCTTTTGCAATGCTTTGTTCAAGGTAGCCTTGTAATCAGCACAAATTCTTATGGACCCGTCTGGTTTTATAGGGGTGACGATTGGCGTCTCCCATTTGGCATGGTCAACTGGCACTAGTATCCCCTGGCTGACTAATTTATCTAACTCTTTGTCGATTTTAGGTTTGAGTGCAAAAGGAACCCTCCTTGCCTTTAACCTAATGGGAGCTATTTGGGGGTCTAAATTGAAGGAGATAGGGGTCCCCTTGTACTTGCCTAAACGGTCCTCGAATACGTCTGCGAATTCCTCCAGTAGGGCGTTTTGCAGGTTGCATCCGCCCGTGGACGCCAGTCACCCCATTCCCAACGCCTGAACCAGTCTAGCCCCAGCAAGCTTGGCAAGGTTCCTCGACTAACGTGATGGGCAGGGTCTTTTCGTATGTCCCAGATTTGACCTCGACGGTCGTTGTCCTCGAACAGGGATGGGGTTGCCCTGGTAATCCTGCACCCGGAGCCGTTGTTTCTGTAGCTTGCGCTTTGCGATGTGCGGCAAGGCTTTCACAAAAGTGTCCCAGGACATGATTGTGATAGCTGATCCTGTGTCTACTTCCAGTCGGCACGGTACGCCTTCAATTGTCGGGTTTGTGAAGATCTTTTCTTCGATGCGGTAGCTGCGTGGTCTATGGTAACAGTCATTCGGTTTGACTTCGCGCTTTTCTTTCCTGGCCAATCGCGGTCGCCTTGCCGATCTCGCGCCTGATTGGCTGGTTTGAAATTTCGCGGAATGTGGGGTTTGCATCTCTGACTCAGAGCCGCTCTGATTGGCCGATTTGAATTTTCGGCGGAAGGTTGGGGTGCTCGGCAGACTTGAGCCAGGTGCCCTTCCTTTCACACCGCCGCAAATGGCGCCCTGAACTTACATCTTTGGCGCTGATGTCGCCCGCAACTTCCGCATTCCTCCGGGTCTTCCTTGTCGATTTTCCGGTGTAGTGGACTTCTTCCTCCTCTTCGCTGGTTGACTCACGATAGGTTTCTTCGTGGTGGACTGTGCTCGGCTTTGCGCCCGCCATCGGCGTGAGTCGCTTTGTAAGGTGTCTGCTGCATGGTTGACATCTCATGGGCTCTGGCTTCGTCCAGGCGTTTGCCAATGTCAGGTTGCTCTTGGCTAGCAACCGTCTCCTCAAACGGATGTCTCTGACCCCCGTATAAGTTGTTCCAGCAGCTCTTCGTCCAGATCGCGGTACTGCAATGCTTGGAGGCTTGTCTCAGGGCTGCCATGTAGTCGCTGATAGACTCGCTTCTTGTTGCCTCGCTCCCCAAACTCGTACCGTCGAACGTATTTGGACGGGCTGGTGCGTAGTGATTCTTCAGGAGGGTCTGAAGGGTCTGCCACGACACGGAGTGTAGCGGTGTTGGCTCCGCCAGGGCTTCTGCGACGGCGATGACTGCGGACCCACAGTGGCTTATGAAGTAAGCCCGTTTGCGGTTGTCGGAGACTCCTGTAGCTCGCTTGCCTCCAGGAAACTTTCAAACGGGTCATATATTCCCCATGTCTCCTGGGCAGGGTCAAACGGAGTGGGTGGCGGTAGCCGGTCATCGCTGCATTCGCCATCACCTTGCTGGGTTTGATTCTCGAGTGAGTTCAGCTCTGTTCTGGTGCTCTGCCTCAAGATCCCACCTCGCCGCCAATGTTAAGTTTGGGTATTGACGAGGCAGCAGCCCAGGTTAGTGACAACAGCTCTTTAATATAGTGTGACCCAGCAAAACTCTGGAGAAAAACCTCTCCTTATATACACTTCAGCCTGAGGCTGCATCCAATCAGAGACGAGATATTTCCCGCCTAAAACTCCCGCCAAAACTTACAGTAATACATTACACTTGGAGTTGAAGTCCACAAGTCTTAAAAGAGCCAAGTTTGCAGACCCCTGGTCTAGCCAGCAGAGATGTGATCTAGATCCTTCATCTCTTCCAGTCCAATTTTCCATTTTTATAACTCATCAACATCATGCAGAGCTCTGAAATTCTTCATGGCTCACCCTACCATTGCCCTCAGTGATGCCTACATTACCTTTTCAGCAAAAAACATTGTGCACATGATAGGTTTTGAGAGTTTTAATAAAACTTTTTTTTCCCAACTGCCTACCATCCAAGCATCCCAGGAACTATTGTTCTAAACAGGAAATAAAAATTTTGGGAGGCAGAAAATGTAGCTCAGAAGTACCCTAATCATATAAAATCTAGTTCATTACTTGTCTTGTAATTCTGTAAGGAATACAGACAAAGAAAACAGCAGGCAGAAATGTGTATGGACCATGTGATCTTCATAGGTGATGGTAGGATTTCCTGATTTTTTTTTCCTTTTGGTTACTTTATATTACATGTATATAATACTTGCAGTACAATGTTTGTATAAACTTTGCTACAATTTTAAGCAATGCTTCATTGAATCACCCCTTCGAGACAAGATAGGTCAAGAAACAGACATTGCAGAGATTCCAGAAATGTTTGTTGTAGGGTATTACAACAAGTTTTCTTCCGTCACATCTTATACTAAACAAAATCAAGACAAGGTATCTTGAGTGTTTTTCTCACATTTGCTTCAGTTTTAGGACTATGTCCCTCTTTTCCAAATATCTCTTTAACTTCTCACTCCTTCCTCCTCTCTGGCCTTTAATGGTTTTTTCTACCTTCCCAAGGAGGCTTCAGGGCCAACAAGTAGCAATAGCAATAGCATTTAGACTTACATACTACTTCACAGTACTGGGATGCGGTGGTTCAGTAGCTAAGACACTGAGTTTGTCGATCAAAAGGTGGGCAGTTCAGCGGTTCAAATCCCTAGTGCCGCATAATGGGGTGAGCTCCCGTTATTTGTCCCAGCTTCTGTTCAAAAACACCAAAAAAAATGCAAGTAGAAAAATAGGGACCACTTTGGTAGGAAGGTAACAGAGCTCTGTGCACCTTCAGTCTTTAGTCATGCCGGGCACATGACCATGGAGATGTCTTCGGACAGCACTGATTCTTTGGCTTTGAAATGGAGATGACCACTATCCCCTAGAGCCAGGAACGACTAGTACATATGTTCGAGGAGAACCTTTACCTTTTTACTGCTTCACAATGCTTTACAGCACTCTTGAAGCAGTTTATGGAGTCAGCATATTACCTCCAACAATCTCAGTCCTCATTTTACCCACCTCGGAAGGATGGAAGGCTGAGTCAACCTTGAGTCTGTCAGAATCGAAGGAATCTATCAAACTCTTAGCAGTAAGCAGAGTGAATCTGCAATACTGCATTCTAACTACTGGGCCATCACAGCTCTTTAGTAAAAATGTTTTTTTTATTTTTTTATTTTTCCTATACTGTGTTTTATTGCTTGTAAGCTGCCTAGAGTCCCTGTGAGCAAATAGGAAACTATATAAATTTTCTAAATTAATAAATAAAAGTTTTTGGGACTACTTGCAGCCATAGAGCTGTGAGCTGTTCAGCCTCACTTTGAAGTTGGACTGGAGCTTTAGAACCAAGTACCTGAAGAACTTGCATCTTCTCGGATTTGCCTGAATGTTACATTCTCTCACGTCTGTACTCAAATCATGTTTTCAAATGCCAAATGAGGATCATCAACATGCAGAAAAGTCTGGTCAAATAAATTTGATTGAGGCCCATATTTTTAAAAAAGCATCTGAAATGAATAAACACACTTTAAAATGTTTATCTCAGGCTGGTCTCTCAAGCACTTTGTTAGATAGTCTTAAGATTTAATGATTTTTCCCAAGTTATGAATTTATAACTTTTTTTATAACCCACCATTTTTACTGTTTTACTTTTTATCTCTTTTGTTTTAATTTTTAACGTTCATTTCAAATACTTACTTTCAGAGAACTCTAGAAAGATTGGGATGATTAAAAACATAACAAAATGTAAAGAAAAGGAAAAGAAATAATTTTCCTATTCAGTTTACCCAAACCTTAATGCATGTAACCAAGATTCTTTTCAATCTGATGGATATTTGCTACATTCTATGGGATTGTCTTGCCCATAGTGCTTTGGTCTACACAGCATTCGATTATCAGCAATTCACTTTTACTGTGGCTACTTACTCTTTTTGGTTTTTTGAGAGAATCAAAATTGCCAGAACAGTAGAGAAACATGTAATCCAACTGATTCTGTGGTAGACGTTTATGAAAAAGCCATTTTTAGTCTTTTAAAAATATATTTTCAGATTAGAGTTCCCACACAAAAGATTCCAACTGAAATTTATCCTTGCCTCTGAAATATTTTTTTAGTTCCATCTACAGCACTCACCCTTCTCTTGGGCTTGATGTCACTTCCTTGGGATTAATTGTTCACCTTCACATTCCATGCTATTAAGAATGAATTAACAGCCTGCTCATTACCCTTTCTGCTAGAAAAACATTGATGTGTCCACCACAAAACACTCTGTCAATGACAGCTGGCTTTAGAATGGATGTCAGTTTGAAACAGGATACTGTTATGTTCTTTTAACAGGCTGCCTCTTTCACAAACAAAAGCTGTAATCTGCATCCCACTTATCCTTAAAAGGACTCTAGCTAAATGGGGCAATGCCAGAAAAAAGAGTGAACAGTCTTGCATATTGTTTGAAATGTTCTCCCCCATATATGCCAATATTTAATCTAGTTTTAAACTACTTGGATAAAACAAAACGGCAACCATTTTTAAATGGTGTCCTTGAATTGAATATGAGAACTTTCTGAAGTTTCAAGAACTTCTGAAATCACACTCCTTTCTCCTTAAATCATACCCTTTAAAATCTACTCCATCCTAAATATGCAAAACAGAATTTAAAGGAAAATCAAAAGTTACAATTTTAAATACCCAGTAATTTGGTTCAAATGTTTGTTGCTAATTCTAACCAGTCCAAAATACTAAATATATTTTATGTGATCTGTTTTATGCATCTGTCATACCATTGGTGAATTGAAGTCCTGCAGAACTATTGTGATAGACAAAAGAAATGTTATTCCATTAAACTATTTTGGAAGCTTACTACAGTTCTTAGTGCTCTCTAATAAACTAGGTTATTTTCTTGTGGATGTTTCATTACCTAGACTAGGTAACATCATCAGTGCTAGTTTGGGTAATGAAACATCTGCAAGAAAACAAGCAAGCTCAGAGAGTGCCAGAGAGCCATCATTTCAACCCTGAACTACAAATATTCTCCTTTACTGGTTATTACTACATTCCCAAAGAAAAGTGATTGGTGACAAGAAAATTGAAGGAAGAGAATGTGAAACCAGTTACCAACTCTTTCTACCAGAAATGTTAATGCAGTGACACACTCATGTAATATAATTATTTTGCAAGCTGCACTGACTTCCAGGAGCCTTCCAGGAGCAATTCAATATTTTAATTGTTACCTAAGAGGTTGGTTATTTGTGCAACTGTCTGTCTGTTATTTCCGCCCATCCCATAAGATCTGATAGGGTCAGGATGATTTTGAATCCCTTCTATTAAACAGTGCCATCTGGTGAGATCCAGGAGGCATGCCTTCCCTCTCACTGTGCCTGCCCTTTCAGAACAGCCTATCTCCCAAGATACAGCTAATCCCTACCCTGGTCTTTCATAAGGCTATGAAGACCTGGCTATTCTCCCAGACATTGGACCAGGTGGTTAAGGGAGCTCATTTTCAGTTGGTTATGTTGACTGCAGGATTTATTAATTACTGGTATTCATACAGAAGCTTGCACACTATTGTTTTCCAATTTTGTTATTACCCACAATTTTAACTGGTTATAAAGCACCCAGAGTCACATGCTGGATGGGCTACCCTGGTAGATACTGTAGGTAGTAGGTGATTATGGTTAGAGAGATAGAGAGATAGATGCTAGATAGATAGCATATGCACCAAGAAAATTCCTTGTGTGTCCAATCACACTTGGCCAATAAAAAATTTTATTCTATGCTATGCTATGCTGTGCTGTGCTGTGCTGTGCTGTGCTGTGCTGTGCTGTGCTGTACTATGCTATGCTATCCTATACTATTCTAGATAGATAGATAGATAGATAGAGAGAGAGAGAGAGAGAGAGAAAGAGAGAGAGAGAGAGAGAGAGAGAGATGTAATAGAGACAGACAGACAGACCTACCCTCCTACCTACCTACCTTATCTGGAAACTAGTACTGGCCTGGCAGCCTACATTTCCTTTTCCCCATCTCCAACCCCTTTCCTTTCCTTTCCTTTCCTTTCCTTTCCTTTCCTTTCCTTTCCTTTCCTTTCCTTTCCTTTCCTTCCCTTTCCTTTCCTTTCCTTCCCTTCCTGTCCCTTCCCTTTCCTTCCCTTCTCCTCCCCTCCTTTCCCCTCCCTCTGGGAGAGACAGAGACAGAGACTGTGTGCATCTGCCTGTCTCTGTTTGTGCATGTACAAAGTGTGTTTATGTATGAAAGAGAATGGTTCAATAATGGAAAATAAAAATAATTCATCATATACCCCAACAAACATTTTTATCAATTGTTATTGGTTCAGCTAAATATTGGAGATTTGGACCCTGCCTTCTACCTTTGGGAGGGTGTTTCTGTTAACTGTATATAGATAGATGCTCATGTATGACACATGCTACTGGTGTGTCAGATATGTTTATTAAGTAGATGTAGAATATCTCTAACACTGGTTTCAACTAGAGTTGGAAACTCTGCAGTTAACAGATAGAGAATCTGGCAATTTGTCTATGATTAGAATTTATTTTTGTCTATTCTTCCATTGATGAACGCCAATTTAAATTTGTATTAATAAAACAGTTGAGATTTAATCCGTATGTATGTTCTCAAATGAACACCAGAGGGTGCACTTTTCTGCAACTTGAATTTAAAAGTTCACCTGCAAAGTCACCCTACAACAGAGTCTCTTTCTTTGCTTTCTCTGCTTTGTCAATAAGAAAAACAAAAAAAGCCTGGAAAGTGGATCTGGCAATATTTTTGTAAGCTGCCCAGAGTCACTGGGCAGCCATATAAACTTTATTAAATAAAGTAAAGTAAATAAAGTGAAGTAAATAAATAAACAAATCAACAAACAAACAAACAAATACATGAAGATGGCAGAAGAGAAGAAAAAGAAGTGGAGAAAAACCATAAAATACAAAGACCTTAAGTGTGGCAAAAAAAAACAACAACCCATGAAGATAGTACCAATAGTAGCAATATTAATAGCACATCGGGTGTAATCCCAAAACATCTGGAGCACCACTTGAATAATAATAATAATAATAATAATAATAATAATAATAACAACAACAACAACAACAACAATAATAATAATAATTATTATTATTATTATTATTATTATTATTGTTGTTATTATTATTATTATTATTATTATTATTATTATTATTATTATTATTTAATTTTTATGAAAATTAAATATGAACATCATAGATATAGACAAAATCACTACCAGTCAATTGCAAAAAGCAGATTTACTTGGAACAGTTTACATCCTGCAACAATATCTTTAATATCATCAAATAACAACATCTGCCTATCCCAGGTCTTTGGGAGGGACTCGATAAGTGGATAAAAATGCCCAAATGCAGTCTAAACATCTTGCTGTCTATGCAACAAACCATAATAAATTATTAATAATAAGTAAATAAATAATGAAATAAAAGTTTATTGCAACTAAGCCAGCTTAATTCTCAAATACAGCTGGCATCCTGGGATCATAGAAATGCCAAATGTGGTTTTCTTGGGTGCAAAAATGTTTTTACGTATTTGAAGGTTTTTGAGTTTCTAAGAATTCTTTAGCAGCTAAGATGATCAAAAATCTTTGGAAACCAAAGGAGAGTGGAAAGGAAATAAGATTGATGTTGCTGCATTTTAATCTTAAAAGTTAAGAGTGGAGAGGCTACAAAAAGTAGAGGTGAGTCTTAAGGTATAGAAAGTTTTTAAAATGGACCAATGGGAAGGATTTCCAGAATTTGAATATTTTGCATAATCCAATAGCACATTGGAGAGGTCGATAAAATTAATCTTTGTCACAAAAATGAAGGCACTTAGTTCATGCAAGCATGCAATATTTTCTACATATTACTATATTTATATATTTGCTAGATTTTCCATGGAAATTCTAGATTAATCGCTAGTCCAAAATTTTAATTATCAGAGTAAACATATCTAAGACAGGAGAATAATGAAGACATTACTTGAAGAAAAAGCAAATAAGTATGAGAACTATTTTTTAATTTAGTCTGTACTGAACTAGAGAGCAATACTGTAGATGTGTGCAGTATTGTGAACTTTATATATAAAGTTCTTTTATTTTTTTCTTGTTTTTTCCTTCATTTCTCATGAGCGGAAAAGCTTTGTCTTACCTATTTGTCATGTCTTTTTTTCAACTTCAAATGATCTCACATTTGTTTATTCCCAAGTGCCTCCCCATATGTTTTATGGTTCTGTAAAACAAAAGTAGCAGTCCCTGAGAAATCTGTATGAGGACAAGTGAACTTGCAGGCATCCTGGCTTCCACATATAAATCTCTCCAGCAATGGGGGAAAGAACACAGAGAGACAAAACTGAAAATTACATCTAAGAAGAACACAAATATTGCTTTAAGACGTTCAGTTACTGATAAGGGTCGAGCAGGAGGAAATCTACTTATATAGCTACTCCCCAAGTACACGTTTTCAAGGCTGCAAATGGAAAGTGCCAGAGAAGTAATTGAGAAGCACGTGACTTGTTTCAGATTTGGAAAGTTTGTGTTAACTTTCTAGGATAGCTTCCTGGTTGTTTTCCTTCCCCCTGCTAGAAGATTATACTTCTTATATTTCATTAGTGTGGCCATAGTTGACCTCGGTTCTAAGTTTTAGAATGATGTGTTTGTTTCACTAACTTGGAGTAGTTTTTTAATTTTTTAAAAAATGGTACTTGATTCATGATCGGACTAAAAATAGAATAAAAGAATTGTGGTTCTCTTTCCTCCAGCTTCTTTTTAGATACCTAGATATGGTTGTCATGCCTCTTCTCAGTTTTGCCCTGGTGGAGTCTCATTGGCCTAAGACTTTTGCCTATTCATTTTCTTGGTATAGATTTGTGATACTAGTTTTCTCCACTGGGGCAAGGAGATTAAAGAGGGGGTTTGGGCATACAAGAGTCATTAGTATCTCTATATTCAGCTGGTAAAGTCCGGCAGCAGACAGCCAATCTGTCAAAGTCTACCAGACTGGATTAGCAACTCCAGTGGATAGACTCGGCATATAGCAGTTCTACATATTCCTTCTTTTTTCTCCCAACAACTATAATCAAAACAAGACAATTGGTCTCTCTTGATTGTTTTCTAGTCATTTGTTTGGGCAACCTGTCAAATATTTCTTCCTTGGATAATAGCGATGTATTTTCTTTTGATAATAACATGTACCAACCTACTATAAGCCTAGAAGTTTGCATTATCTTTGTCTTAGAAGTTACTACTGCGTAAGAAACACTGCATTTTAAAGGGAAGCAAAAGTTACCTCAGCTTCCAATTCTCAGAAATGATATGCCCCATTTTGTGTGGATTGGTTTTTATCTGTCAGTCTGTTTGTTATGAGGGGAATATAGTATCCACACGGCCATTAAAGCTGATTCGTTAAAGTTAATAACTTTTGACCTCCAGACTAGTCACTTTTACCAAGGTAACACAAAAGAGCTTTAGCTTTTTACCACTAACATCACTATCACCACCATTTGTCTCTTCAGTCACCAAAGAGATGATTTGTGGGGAAGGGGTCTTCTTTTGATGGTGGGGGAGGGGGATCTATCAATATATTAAAACTCTTTCAACCTCAGACTTGAATAATGATGGAAGCATGAGGAGAAGAGAAGAACTTGCTGTGGCAAATATTCAATGAATTGCACTGACCTGAATTCACCTGCAATGGAAATCAGTTTTTTTTTTTTGTTTGTTTGTTTCATTTTCAGCTCCTACAGCTTTGGATTAACAGTCGTGGTTTAGCCATTAAGTAAAATAAACAGATTCTTAGGGCACCAAGGATAAAGAGGCCCAAAGAGAATTTTTTTTCCTCCTATTTTTTTTTTATTTATTTACATTTATATCCCGCCCTTCTCCGAAGACTCAGGGCGGCTTACAGTGTATAAGGCAATAGTCTCATTCTATTTGTATATTTACAAAGTCAACTTATTGTCCCCCCAACAATCTGGGTCCTCATTTTACCTACCTTATAAAGGATGGAAGGCTGAGTCAACCTCGGGCCGGGCTTGAACCTGCAGTAATTGCAGGCTGCTGTGTTCTAATAACAGGCTTCTAACAGCCTGAGATATTACTGCCCAATATTTATCATGCATTTAACTATTACACTGCCATAGTCAACTTCAATTGATTTTTTTCCAATTGACCTTGTCATACATTCAATTTTAACCTGTATTGTTTTAGAAGTTTTCTGTGGTGTGGTGAGTGGCTAAAGGTTAGTCTGAAAATGTTATCAGGTGTAACATTTCCTTCCATCTCATGAGAGTTTCTTTCCATCAAGAGGCACCATTGTTGGCTGTGCTTAAGGCACAAATTGGCCTTAATCTGGCTCTGCACAAGAATAGTAATGATTTCTCAAGATTTATCAACTTATCAAGGGCTTTTTTGTGTGCTCAATTTTATGCTTGAAACTTTCTCCCTAAATATCTGAATAAGAATTATTTTATCTGTCAAACTCCAGCTCATCTTTTTCACATCTTTTTTCTGGCTTTCCTACAGTGGTTTTGATCTTCCTTCCTTGCTAAAGCTAAACTAATTGGAATGTGTGTGACTATATTTGCCTATACTCTTGTTTTTCTCCAAACTGTTGAAACATCCCAGTTCTTTAAGCCATAATGCACAGGGAGGTAGCCATACCTAATCTGGCCTGCCAGAATCTAGATGACTACTAGATGGGATCAGTGGTGGGTTGCTACCGGTTTGTCCCGTATTGGACGAACCAAGAAGTGGGAGGCTCCGCTCTCTCGCCCGGACGTCTCTGTGCATGTGCATGCGCAGAAGCATTGTGCACGCAAGCGCACCCACAAGCGCACCTGTAACAATGGGATTTGAATCCCACTACTGGATGGGATCACAAATATATTGGCTGTCATCTAATGGCAGTCCAGATTTTTGCAGCCTAGATATGGTACATTAAGAAGCAACCAAACTGGCCTGCAAGCTACAAGTGAGTCCCAAACCCTTGTTCTATTAATCTTGCAGAAGACCCTGGGATCGTGGAACTAAAACCTGGTAGCAAAAGAATTAATACTGATGCTACTGGAGTTGCTAGAGCAGAATTCCGTTATTAAAACTGTTCCAGAAATTGTTCGTCTGCAAAAGAAGTTTCTTTGATCACAACTCTAGTGGAACAGTTTCAGAGGTTATGGGAAATAACAGTACCTAACTAATTTTGGCTGGTCTAGTGTTGGAACTGGTTGTTACATGGATAAAAGAGTTCCAGGAAATCCTACAGCTGTAAGTTTGTTTTGTGTCAGGAAAACTGTTATCTGGGTTCATAAAGTTACTAAGTGTCAGACTTGGCTTGAAGGTGACTTGACCTTTATCTGCCTAGGTCAAAACTTTCAACCCTCCGAATAAATATTTGCTTTCCTTATGTTATTCTACATAACATGAACAGCAGTTTGATGATAATGATAAGACTAGCAACAGTGTAATTAAGAATTATAATTTCAAATTAAATCTAGTTAGAGCAATAGACCAGAACAGAATAAGAGTTGAAGTCTTCCAGTCCAACCCCCTGCCCAGGCAGGAAACCCTATACCATTTCAGACAAATGGTTGTCCAATCTCTTTTTTAAAATCTCTTCCAGTGTTGGAGCATTCACAACTTCTGGAGGCAAGTTGTTCCACTGATTAATTGTTCCAGAAATTGTTCTTCTGCAAAAGAAGTTTCTTTGATCACAACTCTAGTGGAACAGTTTCAGAGGTTATGCTAACTGTCAGGAAATTTCTCCTTAGTTCTAGGTTGCTTCTCTCCTTGATTAGTTTCCATCCATTGCTTCTTGTTCTGCCCTCAGGTTCTTTGGAAAATAGCTTGACTCCCTCTTCTTTGTGGCAACCCCTGAGATATTGGAACACTGCTATCATATCACCCCTAATCCTTATTTTCATTAAACTAGATATACCCAATTCCAGAAACCGTTCTTAAATGGCATAAAAGTGACCTATGATTATTTGTATTGTTTAAGAGTTTCTCCCTAAAGTATATTTCTAAATTTATATCTCCTTCTATAAATGGTAGCACCTGCATTAGTTTAATCTTCCAGCTTCTCATCTTTCCTTATCTGTATTTTCCATTTGGTATTTAGTCTCTGAATACATACAGTTCAGAAACATGAAACAGGCATCACTTGAGCAAAAGTGGTTGTAAATTTTATGAGCTGTCATTAAACCGCACCAATGCCATGAATATCCCATTGAATTGAATAGTTATTTTTGGTACAACGATGTGGGGGTAGAAGAGGCAGCCCAGAATTCATATTAAAAGATATTTAACAAGAAAAATATTGAAAGCGACTTGAAGTGAATGAACCATGAAAATGGCCCCTTCATTTTAATTAAGCTACTGTATGTAAGCTACTCAAAGTTCTCCAAATATTTTTATTTAAATACAGCATAGGCCAAACCAATTAAGTGTAACAAATATAAATTGAAGTGGAATATAAACTTCTCAGAGTTCTTTTATTCAGATTTAAACCCATTTGAAATGATGAAATATGTCAGTTTCGGAAGAATCGAACATTTAAAAAAATATATTAAATTAATTCAATATATTAACAAAATATATGATGAGGCACAAATACAAAGTATATCGTACATTTCTGCAAAGTAAAAGCAACCAACAAAAATCTAGTTGGCAGCCATGAGCAGAGTAGGCCTCTTTCAGCTCCTTAGATATTCTTCTCAGAAAAAAAAAACTATTGTCAGTCTAGAAGCCTTTTTTTTTTTAGCTTCCTCATTGCCACATATTTTAGCCTGGGAAATTGGGAGGTGGGGTTGTTGGAGCGGTGGAAGCTTAGCCATAACAACATTCCTTATTCTGGGAGTCAAGGACGTTTGCCTGCACCTGGATAGGAGTGACTGGGGATTGTCTCTAGGTGCATTTGAAGAATGGATTGGATCGTGTGATGAACGTGGGTGCTGAGCAGAGTTGTGAACTTTCAACTAGGTGGGGAAAACCTGGAAGCCTTCAGATTAGGGTTTTCCCAGATGTCCCAACATGATATCTCTAATAAAGTGGAACTTATTGCATTGGAATTTTATTTCGTTGGGGGTGTTTTTTTGGAACCTGACAGCTATATCACTTCACTCCAAAAGGGAAGTAAGTTTATCTATACTATCAGCTGACGGGAGCTAGGAAACCTGCCTTTTCAGTGGCAATCTCTGCCTTATGGAACACTCACTGCCCCCTGAATTCAGCAGGCCTTTAATGTCTTTGAAGAGCTGGCTTTTCCTCCAAGCACTGAAATAGAATTGGATAATTACCCATTGGAAGTTTGACTGGGCGCCAATCTTTTTTGTTTCTCATGTTTTAATCTGTTTAGTTTTTAGTTTTAAAATGGTTTTACAAGTTGTTCTAACTTTTGATTGAGAACTGTCCAGAGTTAGAAGATGGGTGGCTTTATAAATGTGCTAAATAAATCATCATGTATAATAAGTATTAGCATCCAACCCATTCTACCCTCTCAATTGGCTTTTTGTTCCTAGCAAATAGATGCGGAGGAAATGGAGGTAGTGACAGATTTTATTTTCCTGGGCTCCAAGATCACTGCAGATGGAGACTGGAGCCAAGAAATTAAAAGATGCTTGCTCCTGGGGAGGAAAGCTATGGCAAATCTAGACAGCTTACTAAAAAGCAGAGACATCACTCTGCCAACAAAAGTGCGTATAGTCAAGGCTGTGGTTTTCCCAGTTGCAATGTATGGCTGTGAAAGTTGGACCATAAGAAAGGCTGAGTGCCAAAGAACTGAGGCCTTTGAACTATGCTGCTGGAGAAGACTCCTGAGATCCCTTGGACTGCAAGGCAATCAAACCAGTCAGTCCTAGAGGAGATCAACCCTGACTGCTCTTTAGAAGGCCAGATCCTGAATATGAAACTTAAATACTTTGGCCACCTAATGAGAAGGAAGGACTTACTGGAGGAGAGCCTAATGCTGGGAAAGATTGAGGGCAAAAGAAGAAGGGGACGACAGAGAACGAGGTGGCTGGATGAAATCATTGAAGCAGTAGGCATGAGCTTAAATGGACTCCAGAGGATGGCAGAGGACAAGAAGACCTGGAGGAATGTTGTCCATGAGGTCACGATGGGTCAGACACGACTTTGCAACTAACAACAAGATACGGTAATATAAATGGCATTTTCTAACTGGGCAATGAGAAGCTGATTGCTGAAGGTTTATTGTAAAGCACCAAAAGTTGTTTGATATGGGCAATATAGAAACATTTGGAATTAAAATATATGAACTCTGACATCATCATGTCAGGATCTATCACTGTCAGATCCAGAATATAAAATGAAATTCCCTTGAATTTCTATCCTTTACCCACATCCACAGAATAGCAATCTGTAGTCTTGTTTTGACTAATTGTTTTTATCTTGGTGAACAAATAGTAATAACCAGCAGCCCTGCTTTGAGCTGCTGTAAGAAAAAAAAAATGAAAAGCAGAGGTGTCATGGAAAATTCAGAGCAAAGGGGTACAGAACTGAGGAGAAACAACCAATCATTATTGGTTGAACATGCAACATGCAATATGAAATGCATAACATATGGAGCCTATTAGCCTTGTGGTGCAACCAAAACAATCTGGAACTGAACACACTCAAAACCGTAGAAATGGTGGTAGACTTTAGGAAAAACCCTTCCATACTTCCACCTCTCACAATACTTGACAACACAGTATCAACAGTAGAAACCTTCAAATTTCTGGGTTCTATCATATCGCAAGATCTCAAATGGACAGCTAACATCAAAAACACCATTAAAAAAGGACAACAAAGAATGTTCTTTCTGCGCCAACTCAGTAAGCTCAAACTGCCCAAGGAGCTGCTGATCCAATTCTACAGAGGAATTATTGAGTCTGTCATTTGCACCTCTATAACTGTCTGGTTCGGTTCTGCAACCCAACAAGAAAAACACAGACTTCAGAGGATAATTAGAACTGCAGAAAAAATAATTGCTACCAACTTGCCTTCCATTGAGGACCTGTATACTGCACGAATCAAGAAGAGGGCCGTGAAAATATTTGCAGATCCCTCGCATCCTGGACATAAACTGTTTCAACTCCTACCCTCAAAACGACGCTATAGAGCACTGCACACCAGAACAACTAGACACAAGAACAGTTTTTCCCCGAAGGCCATCACTCTGCTAAACAAATAATTCCCTCAACACTGTCAGACTATTTACTGAATCTGCACTACTATTAATCGTTTCATAGTTCCCATCACCAATCTCTTTCCACTTATGACTGTATGACTATAACTTGTTGCTGGCAATCCTTATGATTTATATTGATATATTGATCATCAATTGTGTTGTAAATGTTGTACCTTGATGAACGTATCTTTTCTTTTATGTACACTGAGAGCATATGCACCAAGACAAATTCCTTGTGTGTCCAATCACACTTGGCCAATAAAATTCAATTCTATTCTATTCTATTCTATTCTATTCTATTCTATTCTATTCAGGGGTGGGCTTCAAAAATTTTAGCAAGGGGTTCTCTGCCCAGTTGCTGGATGGGGGTGGGCATGGCCTAGTCAGCCTCCTACTCCACAGTGGGAGGGGGGTGTTTTTGCCCTCCCCAGGCTCCGGAGGCTTTCCTCAAGCCTCCAGGAGGGCAAAGAAGGCCTCCCCAGGCTCCGGAGGCCCTCTAGGGCCAGAAATGGGCTCAAACTTCCAGTAGGCCTGTTTTCTGCCCTATCCAAGCCTCCGTGCATGCCCTGCACTTACTTGAATCCAAAACAGGCCACATGGGGACTCCTGGGAGAGGTGGGGAGGGGTCAGCGGGGCCAGCCAGGAGTGGGATTTGGGAGTTCTCTGAATTGCACAGAATCTTAGCTAAAGGAACCCCTCTGAATCCCTAGCAGCCCACTCCTGGGCCTACTTATGCCTGACAAATTCCAACAAGAATGAAACTGGCCATGTGGTGCCTCCTAGTTTTTCATAGCAAATATCATAACTGTAATTTCCTTCAAATTGTCCTTCTTCCCTTAACAGCTCATGCTGAGCTAAAAGAAAGCATGAATTCATGCTATAGAATTTATTAGACTTCACCTTAGATTTTAACCACTGGGAATGAGTGGCAAGAAGTTCACAGGAAGGGATCATCTTATTCCTATCCCCAATAATATCATATCACAAGAAGCTTTTCTGAAAGGTTAGAGATTTTGGAATAACATGGGCTGAAACATGGGGAACAGAGAAATCATCCAAAATTAAATATAGGCATTTTTCCCCATTTACAATTCTTGGGATTTAAATTAATTTAAATGTGTAGCTTGTCCATTGTTCTTTATAAATGCTTTCACAAACTAAACTAATGAGAGAACAAGGACTGCACTTTTGGATAGTTCTCTGTGGCATCTTGTCAAAAGATATATGAATGTGCAGTCAAAAGAGGGAAAGAAACCAATATTCTAAGTAATGTAACTTTAACAAGGAAATGTTCTTCTCCAATCATTGCAGCTCCAAACTGCTGATTTAGTTATGACATTTGAAGTTTATTATTATAGATTATCATAAGCCACCTTCCATATGAAATATTTTGTATTTCCCTCTTTTTCATGGCTTACACAAAGAAGTCTGAAGATTTAAGATCTTCAGTGCAAAACTATCCACTCTTCAAAGTTTTGAGGAAAGCTTTGAGAAAGTCCAGCTTGCCAATAACTTCACTTTCTACTAATGGGCCAGCAAGCTTATTTCATCCAGCTCAGATAAACCTTACATTTCTTTTTGAATTGGCTCTACTTTTCACCCCACCCCCAAATTTTGAATTATTTTGTGTTTGTTGTCCAACATCAACAAAACATGTTTTGTGAAGAATTCTGACCTCCACCACTGGAAGCCATAATACATGTAGCTGATCACTCTGAAGTACTAAGTTTAGATAATTTGTGCTGGCAGACAGACTTAGCATGAGCTAACACTGCTGGGAATCTGCACTGTGTTGGTCTGAATTAGAAATGCTCAAACGTTGAATACCTGAAGACTACCTGGGAAAAAATAAGAGATGGGCTAAGATTTATTGTCAGCCTGGTGTTGGCTATACAATCTTAAACTAATTCATGGAAAACTAACTCCATCAATGTTTATTGAGACAGAGTTTCTAGCTTCTGAGGCAAATCCAACATGTTCTAGAAAACTGATGGGTTTTCAGGAAGTTTTGAATTGGTCATCCAAGAAGCAGAATCCAAGAAGCACTAAGTAGATATTTGCTTGGAGTAGCAAGATTCCTTGACCCAATACACTCTGGTTACAGAATTCATCCATTTTCTAGGGATGGGATGAATTTGTACAACGTATTGAGCCACAATATAGTAAACACTGACACAACTCAGCATGCTGTGCAAATGTGGTGACAAGATATTCAACCAGTATAATTTAAGTGTGTAACGTGAACATAGCTATCTAATCAGAGGTGGGTTTCAGCAGGTTCTGACCAGTTCTGGAGAACCAGTAGCAGAAATTTTGAGTAGTTTGGAGAGTAAAAATTCTGACTGACCCCGCCCCTATCTAGTCTCTGCCTCCCAAGTGCCAGCTGATCAGGAGGAAATGGGGATTTTGCAGTTACCTTCCCCCGGAGTGGGGAGGGAATGGAGATTTTACAGTATTCTTCCCCTAGAGTGGGGTGGGAATGGAGATTTTGCAGTATCCTTCCCCTGCCACGCCCACAAAGCCATGCCATGCCATGCCCACCAAGCCACACCCACAGAAGTGGTAGTTAAATTCTTTGAAACCCACCACTGTATCTAATGTATGCATACACTTAACAGCCCCCTCTTTTTTTTTTTACAATTATAGACAATTATATGTTCCATCCTTCCTTGTATAGACTCTCCAATAGTCTGCAGAAGATAGTCTTTGCAGTCATTGATTGCAGTTTCCAGGCTATGGTATGCATACCTCCAAATTTGTATGTAAACTCCCAAAGCCTGCTGAAGATTATGCACAAAGCCCAGAGAATGCAGGAATCTGATCAAGATATAGATACAAACACAAACAAACACACATTGCAGGGAACATGCAGTTCTTGGAAAGAGCTATTTGGGGTGTTTTGCAAAGGTTTAGCATCATTTTCCCCCTTATTCAGAATAAGTGATAGATTATTCTTAGCTCTCAGATTTTCTGAGCTACAACCAACTTCATTTAGAGATGGATTATATATTTCTATATATGTGAGCTATTACATCCTTTGCAAAGAAAGTAGCATGTACCGCCAGCTGTGTTTTCTCCTGCGCTGCAGGACGGATTTGTGACTTCTTCAACCACAGCTTCATCAAGCTTGTCAGTAGAGTATGTAGGCTAGCCCTTGTTTCCTTTGATGCATCATTTCCTAGGTTTATATCTGAATGGGCGAACATAATATTTTGACCAGATTTTCCTGTTATTTTTAAAGCTGACTTACCAGAATTTTCTTTTGCTATCAATTAAGCTGGAAGAGAACATGCAGGGCTCTCTGCTTATAGGCGAGTTAAGAGAACCTCTTGCCATGAAATCATGAAAAGAAGGAGACGTCCAAAGGTAATCCATTGCAGCATACAACCAAACAGGGCTGCAATTGCCAAGAGGGATATGGCTGAGGATCAAAAATGTTTTACAAAACAGAAACATTATGATAAGAATAGAAGGATGTTCATTTTCAAGCTGTAGATAAAGATATGAGTTACAGTTCTTTCTCTGAAGAGTGCAAGCGAAAAAGGCTTAAAGCCCATACTCATTCTCTGTCCAGAAATTCATTAAGTGGGAGAAAATATAACCAGGTGTCTTTTGGTCAATGCTTCATTTTGTCTGTTCTTTCTACTACGATTGATATCCTCTGGCTTTAAATTGCATCCGCATAGAGTACCAGCAATAGTAAATTTGCATTCAGGCAGCCATGTATTCCAAGATCTTGCAACGAAGCGTCGGAGAAAGAGCAAAAGGGTTGGCTGGCATTCTGTTCTCTTGGTCTTTGTCAAGCTACCGTGTTTCCCAAAAAATAAGACCCTGTCTTATATATTTTTTTTGAACCCTGAAATAACGCTTGGCCTTATTGCCATGCGCTCAAGAGCCCAATTTGGCTTATTATCAGGGGATGTCTTATTTTGGGGAAAACAGGAGACAAGGGCAATTAACCAGGACAGATCATGCATTTTTAAAAATGCCATACAAATTCATAAGTTCAGATCATTAAAAAAACAGATTTGAAAGTAAAAACCAAATGAAGGAGCTGCAAAATTCAGAAGTTTTAAAGCTTTGAAGGAATGCTTCTTTGGAACAGAAGTCTGTGCAAAGCATCCCTTCACATTCCTTCATGAAGTCATATGTCCACTGCTTATAAAACAGAGCAGCCATGTTTACAAGGCCTATTCACCCTGAGAACAATCTCTTCACTCTAAATTGATGAATAATCTTCTCAAGCAGATTTGCGTAGATATTTTAAAAAGGGGTAAAAATATCAAACCTTGTGATATCCTACAAGGAATGGCCTCTCATTCCTCATCAACACCAAATAACACTGTCCATATAAAACTGAGTAGAAACAGTAGCTCTATTCCCAAATCTTACAGAAAGTCCAGAAAGATATTATGGTTGATGGCATCATACAGCACAAGAAGGAAAACAAGGAGACCCGGAAACCCACCCCTCTCCAAAATAAAGCTCAACCAAAGTCACTTCCAACCCATGCCAGGCCTGAACTCTGACTGAAAGGGGTCCCAACAATCCACTTTGTCAGGACACCATGAAAATGGAGCCTAGTGTGTTCTTTGCAATCTTTCTTCAGAAGGGAAGGTTGGACACAGGTCTGTAGTTGTTCAAAGCATCTGGATTCAAGGAAGGTCCCATCATGAAGGTCTGCATCAGTGCCTTCACTGGAGGACTTGATATAACCTTTTCTTTCAAGAAAACACTGGCCATTTTCAGATCCAGGCACTTATATACGCATATGTTCTACCTCCTTACTTTCCCCCAACTCTCACACACAAATACACACGCCTACGGAGAGCTCTCTGAAGAAGCCAAGTATGACATGAATCCAAGTCACACCTGGTGGAACTCATGCTAGAGAGTAACCTAACAGATTTGTTTGTTTGTTTGTTTGTTGTTTGTTTGTTTGTTTGTTTGTTTGTTTGTTTGTTTGTCCATCCATCCATCCATCCATCCATCCAGAGGGTGGAGACATTGTCCCTATTCCCATCAGCTGCACCAAGTCAATACTCAGGAATATTTAAAGGAATCTATTAACAAAAATTTGTCCAAATACGTCACAGATCCTTCTACCCATTGTCCCCAATGCAATACACCACCTTAAATAGTGCTGCTATATGACATCTTGACAATCCAATAATGGCAGGAAAGTATTGTTGTTTCTGAACTGATAAAAGATATCTTAACCATCACTTCTGCTTTACTTTCACAGATAGCATCAGACCCATAATCCAATACTTTACAGATTATCTGTGCTCTGCCATGCTCACTGCTCCAATTAACTATACCCATGATGGTGAATCTATGGCACGGGTGCCACAGGTGGCATGCGGAGCCATATCTGTGAGCACACGAGTGCTGCCCTATTCAGCTCCAGCATGCATGTGCGTGCTGGCCACCTAATTTTCAGGCCTTCTGGGCCCACTGGAAGTTAGGAAATGGGCTGTTTCCAACCTCTGGAGGGTCTCTGGGGGGGGGAATCCTGTTTTTGCCCTCCACAGGCTCCAAGAAAGCCTCTGGAGCGAGGGAGAGTGAAAAACGGGCCTAGGGGGCCCACCGTGCATGCCAAAGGCAGGAGGATCTCGGGGGAGTCGTACATGCATGCATGGGGGGGCGGGGCATATTGAATTATGGGTGTGAGCACTTATGCGGATGACCCCGCCCCCCTGCGTTCCCCCCGCTTTTGGCACGTGACGGCAAAAAGTTTAGCCATCACTTAGGTATACTATGCTCATTGAGCTTATATTAAGTTGTAGTTGACATGATTTTCTTCAGACCCCCTTTAGGAATGACGTACCTTTTTGATATTTACACCTGAAAGAGAAAGAGGAGTTGGACATCATCAAGATTATATATTATGAACAGCGTAGCCCAACATTATAACACTTATGGATGTATTGTCTTTACTAGTAGACTCTTGTCAATATAAAGCAGCATTAAAATAAAAACATAATCGGGTGTTCCTTTAGAACTACCAAATTGGAAGATAATAAAGATTAAGATTTTCCCAAAGAAATGAGTGCAACATTGAAAAAAAGAATCAGGATTGTTGTAATGAATATTGGATGCCTTCTTTAGAAGAAAGAGGGCCCCTGAACAATGGAAAAGCAAAGGTTTTTTAATAGGAGTTGAGGTCTTAAGGATCTGGCTGGCTGGCCAGTTTCAGAAAGTTGGCAGGTTATTTCTTCAGGCATTTTAATGTTCGGTGGTTTTAAATAGAATTATGAGGACACAACATTTTACAACACTGGAAATCCTTTTATATTTTTTGTATTAATTTTCATTCCAACTATGTACTGTGATATGTATTTGAGAGGCTTGTAATATTGTTTTGCTTTAATTTTGTTTAAATTACATTACATTGATTTATGGGAAAATACAATGAAGAATGGGATAAATTTGAAACTAAATCAATGGGAGTAACTTAAAATATTTTCAGTGAACTCTTTTGTCATTTAGGCTCTTTTAGTAAGAGTTTTGATCTGAATAAGAGTAATAAAAAAAAACAATTTGAGCACTTTCATAAATCACAGAGAAAGCTCTCAGACAATCCAATCCAATTTCTGGGAAAAGATATTTATTAAAAGGTTTTGGGAACATCTCCAGTAAATAGGTATTATAATACCAGTAGGTGGCACTCAAGTTTGCATAGCACAACTCCTTCAGACAATATGGGTTTGTTGTTTCCTGAAAAGACTTTTTAATTTCCAGTATCTCCGTCTCTGCCTCTCCTGCCTCCCTCAAAACAACTGGAATTGAAATAAAAAATTTCCCTTTCAATACTCTACGACGGTACAGTCAGCCAAGGGTCTGCTGCCTTCTATTCAGCTAAACTCCATAATGAAAATTCTGGCTACGTTCATCTTTTATGTCTTCATCATATTCAGTTATCCAAGATTTAACTCAATGAAGCAACAACCCAATTACCCTCTAAATGTGTTGCACCCTGGTTTTGAGAAAATTCTCAAAATGTTGTGCATGATCAGGGTCCAGTACAATCCATTGGAGGTACTGTAAGGTAAAGAAGCTTTTTCTTGAAGTATGATTTTCTATACATTATGAATATCCTCCCTGTTCTGAAACATCAGCTTTTTACTGTATTTTGCAATCGCATTGGAAAAATTAACAGGCACATACATTAAACATGTGATTTATATCCTAATAACAAGGGTATATCCCTCCTGGAACTGACTCTGGCTTCACTTCAATGAACACTAAGATGTCAAAACTTAAGTGATGGGGTACTTTTAATTTATTATATAATGGGGGAAATAGCCACAGTCTGGTTTTCTAGATCAAACTGTGGTCACGAAGTATTTTTATACTGTAATTTAGTAAATTACAAACTGAGATGGGTTGATTTGTACATACCACAATGATAATTCTTTTGTGAGCCCCTAGAAAACTGCAGGGCATTTCCTCACCCTCATTTGACTAAGCAGTCCAAGGAGTAGTGCTAAAACCCCTAGTTTTCCTTTGTCATTGAGGACGTTCTTTATACTACAATTTGTATTGTTGCAAATATTCAAGTGAAATAAACTTGTCTCAAGAATAATCTTAGATTCAGAACAGCTGATTTCCATAGAATAAATTTTGCACCCATGCTGAACATAGAATAACAAGGTTGGAAGGAACCTTGGAGGTCTTTAAGTCCAACCCCTTACTTAAGTAGGATATCTTATACCAGGGGTCTCCAACCTTGGTCATTTTAAGACTTGTGGATTTCAACTCCCATAAAGCTTGAAGTCCACAACTCTTAAAGTGGCCAAGGTTGGAGACCTCTGCCTTATACCATTCTGGACAAATCGTTGTCCAATCTCTTCTTGAAAACATCCAGTGTTAGAGTGCCCATAATTTCTGTGGGCAAGTTGTTCCACTGATTGATTGTTTTCACTGCCAGGAATTTTTTCCTTAGTTCTAGGTTGGTTCTCTCTTTAATGCTCTTCCACCTGTTACTTCTTGTCCTGCCCTCAGGTACTTTGGAGATTAGACACAAACACCTCTCTTCTTTGTAAGATCAACCAGAGGGGGGTTTCAGCAGGTTCTGACCAGTTATGGAGAACCGGTAGCGGAAATTTTGAGTAGTTCGGAGAACCGGTAGTAAGAATTCTGACTGATCCCCATCTATTCTCTGCCTCCCAAGTCCCAGCTGATCTGGAAGAAATGGGGATTTTGCAGTATTCTTCCCCTGGTTGGGGAGGGAATGGAGATTTTACAGTATCCTTCCCCTGTCACACCCACCAAGCCACTCCCACCAAGCCATACCCACAGAACTGGTAGTAAAAAACTTTGAAACCCACCACTGAGATCAACCCATCTCACTGGATAGGAAAACCCAACCATTCCAGGCAAAGGATGTTGTAGCAATGAAATACTCAAATTGTATGCCATTTCTTCCTGCCTTCTCCCTTTCTGCTTCAAAAGTTGTGGTTACAAAAAGGTGCAGGAAAGAAGAGGAAAAGGGAAACTCCAATTATATGAGAGGATGTCTGCCCATATAATGTTGGATTTGGACCATAGCCAAATCAACTTAAGTCAACAATGAGTACCTAAAAATAGCTGATTGCCCCAATGTGCTGAGTATATTCTCTGAACATCAACATTGGAGTAAAATTTAATTAAAAAGAACTGAATTCAGAATTCAGTTATATTATTTTAACATTCTGTGGTTCAGAAACCAAAGCATTAAAATTATAAAAATAATATTTAAAAGCCAAAAGCAGGGAATAGACAAAAACCTAATATCAAATGCTTGTTTAAAGGGAAATAATTTCACTAAATGGCAGAATACAGATAAAGGGAAAGGTGGCCTAATATCCTGACACAGAAAGTTCTGCATACATCCTTTGGACCTATATCACTAATTGTAGTACATCATCCAGATTTTTTCCCTATTGTCGGTGCTTCCTCACTACTTTTTCTTGTACTTTAATAGTAGATAATGTTTAAAAGATGTTTGGTCTCTGGCCATGAATAAAGCAATCTAATCATGCCTCAAGTACTATTGTCAAACCAGATATCCTTTCTAAAGCACAAACACAAATGTGTTTGATTTGTTTCCTAGGGAAGAACATTGTGCTCATCTAGCATCAATGCTCACCTAATCCCATCATCCAAATCATTAATGCCATTTTGTACATTAGAAGATCCAGGAGTAATAATTGTGACACTCATTTGACACCTTTCTCCGATTCAATGGGAAGCCATTGATTAATATTATTTAACCATAATTTTCAAGTCAGCCGTATCTCCACTTAGGTGTCCTGCCATCCAATCTATATTTGATGTCATGGAATATTCTGTCAAATCTGTTGCTGAAGCCAAGATATGTCTGCAGCATTCTCACAATTTATTAAGAAAATTACCCAATTAAAATGAGATTAGATGGGAAGGTTTCTTCTTGACACATCCTTGCTGATGTCTGAGAGTTATTCTACTATTTTCAAGGTATTTACAAGTACATCTCTATAATTTTCCAGGTACAGGCATCAGTGGCCTGTAGTTTGCTGTATCTTTCATTTTCCTCTTTTTGAAGGTAGCACTTCAAAACAACAGCACACAGGCTTCCGGTTTTGGCTCCGCTTCGTGAAGAAGCAGCTATGATTTAGCTGCTAACTCCCTAGTCTGTAAAGCTGTCAGGACATCATAAATCTGGGTCCCACAGCTTGGATTCTTTCCTTCGGGCAAAGGAGGAAAGTTGAGCAATTAGGTTTGAGGTAGAGATGCCCTAATAAGCTTTTAAAGCTTGTGGGAAGTTCTCCTTCTATAACCTGATAAGCTCCTGGCTAGGAGAGGCATTTGCCTTTATGGCAAACAAACGAAGCGTCCAATTTCCACGACAGGAATTGCTTTAATGATGGATTGGAACGTGGACGGAGCAGAAACTGGCGTTCTAGCACCTGTTTGTAAGAAGACTGTGAGCCCCTGAGGATTTATTTGCTGCGAAGATAGGAGAGAAGAAAGCAAATGGCGGTTTTGTGGAATGTGTGTTCTGAAAACGAAAGTAGAAATGCTTACTAACGGCTAGTGTTGAAATAGAAGAAAGAAGATACACAGAAACATACTGACTAAACGGAAGATATGAGAATTTTATGATTTATATCTTTTCTTTTTCTTTGGGATTATACTGATTTAGAAGAAAGGTTTTTTGAAATTTTTTCTTTTCTAAATATTTTTTCTTTTCTCTTGACCTGTTATTAAGTTATATTTTTTAAAAAAAATGGCTTTTAAGCAAATAGTGCTAAAAGTGTGTTGAAAAAGAAGATATATAGGAAGATACTGACTAATTGGAAGAAATGAGAATCTTATGATTTATATTTTTTCTTCTTCCTTGGGATTATAGTGATTTAGAAGATAAGTTTTTTGAAACTTTCTTTTATAATTTTTTTTCTTTCTTTTTCTTGGTCTATTATTAAGTTATCCTTTTTTTTAAAATGGCTTTTAAGCAAATAGTGCCAAAAGTTATTAAAAACTTTGAAATTTCTTCAGTTCAGATTCAAAAATTAAAAGAAGAAATCAAAAAGGAAGTAAGAAATTTTTTACAGGAGTTTTTGGAGAGTCACTTTTAGAAATAGATCAAAATTTGATGAAATAGAGAAAGAGATGTTGGATTTCAAGGAAGTGGTGGAAGAGCAGAAGAGGAAATGAAAATGGTAAAGGATGCAATTGCAAATATTAAGTTCTTGTATTCAGATGCAGGATGATCTTGCAGAATTTAGTAAAGCTAATTTAGAGCTGCAAAGGAAAATAGAAGAAATTCAAAAAGATCAAAACAATTGGAACTTAGATAATAAGATGGAAGATATAAAGGCAAAGGTAGATAGGGCAGATGAAGAAAGAGTAATATTACAATATAGATTAATGGAATATGCTATAAGGGTGAGGGGTTGAAACAAAATAGGAAGGAAAATTTAAAGGAGATTTTACGCAAGCCTTTGCACAGATAAAGGGAGTGGAGCCAGAAGATTTTGAGATTAATATTGAAAGAATTTATCGTGTTAATTCTTGGTGGGCAAGACAAAATAGAGTACCTAGGGATGTGGTTATTTATTTTACAACTAAAAAGGTTAGGTATGAAATTTTGCAAGCCTTTTATAAAAATAAATTTCAGATATTGGGACAACAAATAAAATGATGAAGGAAATTCCTCCTAAAATGTTAAGAAACAGAAGAGAATTTGCTTTTTTGGTGGATGAGTTTAAGAAATATCAGATACATTTTAGATGGGAAGTCCCAATGGGTTTGTCAGTGAATTTTAGAGGTAGAAAGTATTTTCTTAATTCAGTTATGAAAGCGAGACATTTTTATATTAATGTTTTAAAGAGTGGGAATCCTTTGTTGTTAGATGCTAAGTTAACTGGTTTGGAAATGATGGAAAATAGAATGGGAGAGGGGAGGAATGTTTAAGATGTGAATAGGATGATTATGGTTAATTTTTGGAATTGATTTGTTTAGGATATAAATTATAGGATTTGTGTTGTTTGCTATTTGTATGGTATAAATCTATAGGATGATATTACTCAATTGTGAAGGTTGGAAAGTGAAATTTATGAATTCAGATAATGTGGATGTAATGATTTTAATTGTTTACTGTTATATTGTGGATGTAGTCTAAATGATTATTTGCTTGATATTTGATTGATGGAGTAGTATTGGAAGATTGAATATTAAATCTTATGACAATTGAAGAAATATATAAGTAATGAAAACCTGAATTTGAGAAGCTGGATTGTAATTTAAGAAATGGACTTATGAAATTTGAAGGAATATACAAGTGGGCGGGGAAAAAAATTTGAACTTTAGAAGATGGACTAATTTTTAAAATGGATTGTAAGAAGAATGGACATTAAATGTTATGGCAATTGAAGAAATATATAAGTGATAAAAATTTGAGTTCGAGAAGATGGACTGTAATTTGAGAAATGGACTTATGAAATTTGAAGGAATATACAAGTGGGAAAAGAAAAAATTTGAATTTGAGAAGATGGATTAATTTTAAAAAATGGACTGTAAGAATAAGTAATATGTGAAGTTGGTATTGTTTCTTTTCTTTTTTTTATTATTCTTTCCTATCTTTTTATTTTTATTGTGAGGGGATCTATAGTTTTAAATTTTTTTAAGGTGGGAGGTTATGTATATTTTGTATACTTTAGCTTGTGATTGTTGGTTATAATACCCGGTATTTGCTCTGGGAAGTCTGGGGGGGGGGGAAGGGGGAGGAGGGGGGGAAGGGGGGGAAAATGAATCAACAAGTGATACATGGACTGATTATTAATGTACAGTAATTTTTGAAGATATGAAATTAAAAAATTTAAAATGATATTGGGGATGCTCGACTGCCATTTCAGGAAGAAAAGGAGAGAGGAGTAGAAGGAGGGAAGAAAGTAGATAGGAAAGTGTAGAGAAGGAGGAGGGGAATAAGAGGGTTAGATAGGGTGGAAGAAGGGAGGAGTGGAGAAGGAGGAGAGGAAGTAGTAAAGTGAAGGGGATGAAGGATAAGGGAAAGTAGTAGAGGGTAGAGAGGGAAGTTGTGTAGTAAGGAAGTGGCAGTCGGGCAGGCCTGAATTAGTAATAAATAAAAATTAATGATTAATGATGGATAATAGTTTGTACATAAATATGATGTTGAAAAATGGAAATAAAAAATTATTTATAAAAAAAAAACAGCACACAAAATAAAGTCTGATCCTAAAAGCTGACCGAGTTCATATGTATGTAGAGAAATCAAATGCATACAAAGAAATTAAAGAGGGTAGGGAAGTCACCACTAAAACTGAAAACACATTGTACTTATCATAACAGAAAAAAGAGCAAACATTGTGATGAAAGATTAGTGCAGGCTCTCATTAAAATGTACATATTTTTCTATTGCCTTGTAGTACATATTTGATAGCTGAATCATGCTTGATCCCTTTATATTAAAGGGAATGAATAGCTTTTATTCAGCAAAGATAACACTGGGGAGAAAAAAAATCATTATTTCTTTGGATAAACACATTACATTTTTTTATCATATCTCCTAAGATAGCACATGACATTTAGGAAGTATTTAGGAGAAATGAAAACAGTTCTTTTTAAGACGTTTCAGTTACTATCAATCATATTTTAGCAAAACCAACCAAGTATCACACTTAGTTTCTTGTCCATTGCTATCTCCTATCGTATAAATTACATTTCCAAAATGAGAAAACCAGCATGTGTGATAGAGTGTCTAAGAAGACACTCCAGTGTTTTGTGATTCAATTTAAAGGAAATTTGCAAGTATTTCCTGATCAATTTTACAAACATACCAAGTTCTGAAAGTCCTTTTCCCATGTTTGTGGTGACTCAAGATTACTTCTTCATTCACTAAAGGGAGCTGATATGCAGGGTTTTGTTTTGGGGTTTTGTTTGTTTTGTTTTTGGCCAAAAAAGGCTTAAGAATTTTTTTTAAAAAATCTGGAATGAGATGACATTTCAAACAAACACCTTCCCAATTTGCTAAACTACAAGAAGGAGGAAGGGATATGGAACAATCGGACGTGCAAGATTATGTTAGTATAGTCAATCTCAATAAAATATTTTTAGCTTTCTAGTGGAGTTGATTTCCTGGTGTAGTTTTCTTAGTGGAACTGATAGCAATTCACTCTGCTTCTTATGTAGGTGAACATCAGAGCTCTCACTCCCATAATCTAACATGAGGAAAAAAACATAAATGCTCAGGATGTTCAAAACATTTCATGGATAAGTTCCATGTAAGGAACTTTTAGGTAGACCATGTCTCAATCGAAGTACAGGTGTTCCATGTGGACCTAGAGCCAAGATATGAATGATATGATACTTTGAAAGGTGATGAAAAATACAGCTGAAAACATCATTGTGTTGTGACCAAGGCCCAAGTAGTGATTACTAAACACAATTCACTCCTCAACCAACTTATTTTATTAAAACAGCTGAGAATGAATGAATGAATGAATTCTTAGTCCAAAACAAAATTCTTAATAACCAGTCTGTTGGCCTTATCACCAAACTTTGATGTCTTTGGCAACCTGCCGAAGACTTTTCTTGGTAAAACCCCCACAAAGTTCAAGAGATGCTGACAAGAAACACAGAAATCAACGTTGCTTTTCTACAAAGAACCCAACGGCTCATTGCTGCTCTTTTAAGCCTTATGGGAGTTGCCAATCATCTTCTGGCCTTATTCCTGAGTCTTCCTTTTTTCTTCAGCTGCTCTTGCCTTCTGGCAGCTCTTTGCATGTGTGCACTAGGAACAGGAGGATATGCCTCTCTGCTGTCTGCCTCTGGAGGCTCCAGAGTCCACGCATCACTCCCAGATAGCCCTGGCACCATCTCTGCCTCCGATGCAGAGCCCTTGTCCGGCCCTTCCCCTGACTCCAGGACTGGCCTATTGTCCTCTCCAGCCTCCTCAGTATCTGATCCGGTTGCCAGGTCCGCGGGCTGCTGGCGGACCACAACCAGGGGTGAAATGCTCCCAGATCGAACCGGCTCACGCGATCCGGTAGCGATGGCGGCTGCTGGTTCAGAGGACCGGTAGCAAAAATCCCTGGCCCCGTCCCCCCCTGCCTGTGATGAGCCCCACCATCAGCAGAGGGTTTTTTTTTAACTTTTAAAAAAAGGTTTTGCTTCAGGCGAAACATGCCTTTAAAAGTAAAAAAAAGCCTTTGAGGATCCTGCCCCTCAGCTGAGATCAGCAGAGCCTTTAAACTTAAAAAAAAAATTAAAGGCTACTCTGGGGATCTCACCTGAGTTCCTCATCAGCAGAACCTTAAAAAACATGTTTTCTGTAGAAAACATGTAGAAAACCTCCTTTTAAGAAAGTCTAAGGCACTTACCTGATTACTGATCGACCTCATGGCTTTTTTCCCAGCCGGAAAGCCCCAGTTTCATTTTCAGCACCAGACAGAACTAATCTAATTTAGCTAATCTATTTCATCACTGAGTGATTAATGCTGGCTGGCTTGGCTGGCTGAGGAAGTTTGGGAATTGAAGTCCACAAACCTTAATAATAAAATAAAATATTTGTGCAGCTTTCTGAGATTTGGTATGTTTCTGTAGTGTTTCACTCTAACTACACAAACACACAAAATCTCAGAAAGCTGTATGTGGTATTTTGTGTGTGTGTGTAAAGTGTGAAAGTTGGTTTTTGAGTTTTTTGTGGCTGTGTGAAGTGTGAAGTGCAGCTGCTTTTACACTGTGTGTGAGTCAGTTGTGTTGTGTTGTGTTGTGTTGTGTGTGTGTAAAGTGTGAAAGTTGGTTTCTGGTACCTCTTGTTCTTTTATACTTTGTTTATTATTTTTATTATTTATTGTTATTGACCACGCCCACCCAGCCATCTGACCATCACGCCCACCAATTAAGTCATGCCCACAGAACGGGTAGGGAAAATTTTTAGATTTCACCCCTGACCACAATACATTGTTGGTTGCAATTGTGGGGAGATTGGAAAAAACTGTGGGAGGAATGGGACAAGGTTAAGAGATGTTGATGTGTCTCTTGAATAGCAGAAGTAGGGAAATAGGGAAACGAAGTTACTGAGAAAATGGGGGAGAGTTGGTGGTGGCTCAGAGGATGGTGGGAATGAAGAGACTGAGAAAAAAGGGCACAATTTGTGGGTGTTATTGTCCAGGCTGTGTAGAAGAGCAGAGAGACATGTAGCAGGCTTGCCTGTCACAAGATCCTTCAGAAATTTCCCACAGCTGAAACTCAGAACAACTGAGATGATACAAGTTCATTTCAGCCAAAATTCTGAGCTACAATTTAATTGTTACATGTGCAGAACAAAACGTACTTTCTACTTCATACACATCTCTAATAAAGGCACGATGGACTTTTAAAGAACAGGATGACATTTCTTGGGAAATTCAGTGACAAAATTTGTGCAGAGGTTTTTTAAAAAATCATTATGTTGTGTCTGCGCCCCCCGAGCTGGGCCTGCTGCCAGAAAGTGACTTGGACAGTGAGGGGGAAGGGCCGTCAGGACTTACCTCGGGAGCACCGGCTTGCCTGGCTCAGCTCCAGGAGCCAGAAACAGGCCAGGTGGAAGAGATAACGAGGCCTCCATCCCCTGACTCTCTCCCCCCCCCCCCGGCCACGCCTGCAGACTCAGTCGACGGCAATTAGGCTTGCTTTCGTAGGCAGGAGAGGAGGGAACAACAGAAGCAAGGGTGGGGCAGGCCTAGGAAGTGCTGAGTCATGGAGCCACAGCCCACAGGATATAAAAGGCAGCGAGAGCTGCTGTGTCTCTTTGTAACAGGCAAATCCACTGATTAAGAGCTGAAGTTTATTTCTAGGTGACTCACCAACGTTGTGGAAGATAACGGAGGCTCTTGGGATACGCTGGCTATTCTGCTGCCAGAGCTGATAGTGAGGGCTAATTAAGCCATCATTCGGACGGAGGTGAGGGAGGACAGAACACATTGCCACCACTTGTTCAGACACAGATTACTTGCATAGCATTCTCAAAGTTCTCAGGAATTCCTTGCTAAAGCAATTGTTCTGATCCCTAGCCTTCCAAACTCTCCAATGATACTGCCTAATATACTAACTTGCACACTCCCTTGTAGCTTAATGAGCTAAAAAATACAAAAAGAAGAGAAATACATGCAATTAATGTATTTACAGTTTTAAATGGTAAAAAAGCCACGCTTGAGGCCAATGATTAAGTGATATCAAACTAAGACCAACTAAGGAGAAAACTCAAGTAAGCACTAGTGTGTGTATTTGACTATGCCTCTTTTTCTTTCTGTCCTTGTTTCTACCATATCCATAAACAGTCACTTGTTCAGTGGTGAAATCCAAATTTTTAACTACCAGTTCTGTGGGCGTGGCTTGGTGGGTGTGGTGTGACTTGGTGGGCATGGCTTGGTGGGCGTGGCAGGGGAAGGATACTGCAAAATCCCCATTCCCACCCCACTCTGGGGCCAGCAAGAGGTAGTATTTGCCGGTTCTCTGAACTACTCAAAATTTCCACTACTGGTTCTCCAGAACCTGTCAGAACCTGATGGATTTCACCCCTGCTCTTGTTCTTTTCTCACTTTTGGAAGGTCTCATCAACATTCTCATAACATTCTCAGTTTTTTTTTCTTAAATTCCTTCCTTCCTATAGTTCTTTTTTTATTTGACTCACATTCCTTCTTTATTGGACCAAAACAGTTCAATGTATTCCTTACTATTGGCTACTAACTTTTGCATTCCACATTCCTTCAGCACCCAATTCATTCTTGATCTGTCTTTCCTTGTTTTACCATCCACTCTCCTTAGTTACCCATTCCCTCCACGTTCAACTTCTAGGCTTTTTAGACATGCCCAACTCTCACTTCTATATAGCTAATGTGTTAGGTGTTCACTCTACTGAACATCTAATTACCATAGTAGTGTCTTATGTCTAAGGATATTTACCCCTATAGTATGGCTGTATTACTTCTCATCTTTTCTGCTACCTTCTCTTATTGGTACCTTATGATTATATTACTTTCTTGTTTGCTTGTACACTGAGACCTTAGGCACAGGAGACAAATTCCTTGTGCGTCAAATCACACTTGGCCAATAAAGCTGTTCTGTTCTATTCTATTCTTATCCTATCCTATTGGCAAGTGGACAGAACCATGCTTTTATATGCAACCATTTCCTGTTCTTTCAACAAACATTCATTACTCTCTGTAGTCCAATCACTACCATCTATGAATATTTTGGGGCTTAATAAATTACACTTTGTGTTTCTACGCATTTATTCCTGTAGCTAACACACTCTTAAAAAAAAACATATTGGAACACATTCATTCAAAATGTTGTTCGATTTTTATCAAAATTCATTCCTAATTCTTCCATTATCATGAGCATAACACGCATCAACCTATGGACTCCAATTTGTAAATTTCTGATTTATTCTTTAAGATGCCATTCATGATTAAAACTATTTTTTTTAAATTTTAGTTTCTTTTATCATAGTTTCACAGGCACAGAACGTATCTTTTTTGCCCTCTCATTTCATGCATTTTTCTTTCATGTGTTTTTTATTTTATGTCATCAATTCACACTCCTCAGCATTTACATATTTTATATTACTATTTGTAATATTCCATATGCCATACTCATCACTAGAGGGTTAATAGAAAGTGACAAAAATGTCTTTCCACAAGATACAGGACTATATTACTCCCAGTGTAAATCCCTATGCCACGTGCAGCGTTCCCAGATAATGAAATGAACAGTATCACTCTGTTGTACCAATATGCTACAAATGCAACACAAGTCCAGTTTTATCACATCATGCTCAGGCTATATTATGTAAGCTAAAATGAACTAAAATTAAAATCATTCGGTTGTTTTTGAGAGCATTGTACTTAAGAAAGGCACTTAAAAAGGAACCATCCTTTTTGCACACATCGAGAATTACGATAATAAGTAACTGTATTATAAGTAATCATATATTACTTATAATTATTATAATAATTATAATATTATAAGTAATCATAAGTGACTGTGTTCTCTTCGCTGATGATGTAAAACTATTCAATACCACCAACAAAGTTGCTACCCTTCAAAAAGACCTTGACTTTTTGTCGGGAAGGTCAAACAATTGGCAACTCCAAATCTCAAACAACAAATGCTCTGTCTTACACATTGGCAAAAAGAATCAGAAGACAAAATACTAGCTGAAAGGAAACAACTTGTAGATGACCCTCATTGTCAAGACCTTGGAGTATTCATATCTAATGATCTAAGTTCCAAAGCCCACTGTAACAACATCACCAAAAAGGTATTAAGAGTTGTAAACCTAATTTTGCGTAGCTTCTTCTCTGGTAATATTACACTACTAACCGGAGCATACAAAACATTTGCTAGACCAGTTCTCAAATACAGCTCATCTGTCTGAAACCCGCACTGCATATTGAACATTAATACAATTGAGTGTGTCCAGAAATATTTCACAAGAAGAGTCCTCCACTCCTCTGCTCGCAACAAAATATCTTATGCCACCAGACTTGAAATTTTGGACTTAGAAAATTTAGAACTACGCCACCTTCGGTATGACCTAAGCATAGCTCATAAAATCATCTGCTACAATGTCCTACCTGTCAATGACTACTTCAGCTTCAACCACAACAGTACACGAGCACACAACAGATACAAACTTAAAGTGAATCGCTCCAAACTCAATTGCAGAAAATATGACTTCAGCAACAGAGTGGTCAATGCCTGGAATACACTACCTGACTCTGTGGTTTCATCCCAAAAACCCCAAAATTTTAACCTAAGACTGTCTACTGTTGACATCACCCCATTCCTAAGAGGTCTGTGCATAAGAGCACCAAAGTGCCTACCATCCCTGTCTTAATGTTCCTTTTCATTTTATTCATTTTATGTATTCAATTTATGCTTATATATATTATCTAATATGTATTCAACAAATAAATAAAAGAAAAAAGAAAGAAAGAAAGAAAGAAAGAAAGAAAGAAAGAAAGAAAGAAAGAAAGAAAGAAAGAAAGAAAGAAAGAAAGAAAGAACTATTACAGGCAAAACTTCATGGAGTATTTTCAATCAAGGATAAACTAAATTAGCTTCCCACATCCTGTTCCCTATGTGTCAAAACAACCTTGAATTGACAGTCCCAGATCAGGTATCATCTCAGGCTGATGCATTATCCTACTTTGGGGTGATAATAATTCTAAATCAGTGCAAAGGAAGAGAAAGAGATTCTGTTTAAGAAGAGAAGTGGAGATTGAATGAAATTCTCATTTCGTTGTGTGCTCAATCAAACGCCCATCTTGAGTTTCTTAAACTGCAGCCTTTCTGCTCAACTGATAATTTGCTTTTAAAAACTGAGTAAATTTTGACAAGGCTTCCTATTTTTAAAGAGAAGCCTTTTATTTTAGGGACCCTAAATCAACCTCCTGTTGAGCCCTATGAGATGCTATTAATTTTGCTTCATTATTTACCAACATTTTCTTCACCAGCTTATCAAATTTAAATAAACCAAGTGGCAAGCCTAAATAATCACGAATATGATCTACAACAATTTCCTTTCAAACCATGCAACCCAATGTAATGTATGAATGCTACCTGACACTCAGTATTGATATAAAATTTAGGGATACACAGGTAAACCCAGTCCTACATTTTCCTCTGGTTAGAAAACTATTAAAGACTTCATTTATCAAGTTTATCAAGACATACACTCTGGGAACCAATCTGGCAGATTGCAATAAATGGCCATCTGCAACCCTATCTTCAGTTGACTTAATGTGTTGAAGTGAATGAGAATTGTGCCCCCAAAGCTATTTGCAGATGGAAGTTCCTGTAATTTATTACTGAAGGAATCTTGTGTCTAGTAATAGGTTTCTTCTTTCCCCAAAAACTTTAACAAACCATTGACCAGGCAGCGGAATTCTCACCATCTCACTTTCTCAGGTCACCCATAAGCACTTCAAGATTTATGTGAAGAAGAAATAGTGCTGCTATTTTAGGTGGTGGTGTTTTCTTAAGCAGAGCATCTCTGATCGAGATTTATTCCAGTGGGGCATAACAAGGGCCTCTGCTCTGAGAGAGCGTGGTATGAACTGGGTCACACAAAGGCAATTAAAAGTCGTAAAGCAGATGTATCATGTCTCAGTTCAATCTCTTTGGTTTCTGTCAAGAGGTGAAATCATTGCATGGTACTTGCTGGTGCATTTTTTCATTCCAGAAGTAGAAACTCTGTAAACAAGGAGGAGGGAGACGCTTCCTTATATACCACAATGCAGAGCTAAAGCTCCATATTAATTTTAGCACTGAATTTATGGATCAGCTAGTCTTCTTAATCAAAATGTGATGGTATACAGCACGGATGGGAAGGCTCCTGAGCTGGGTATACTCAGGATACTCTGAATTATGTTATCACTACAATTCAGCATTCCTAAACATGACTGAAACCTATTTAGGAGAGAAGACACTGAGAATCTTACAATATTTATGTAAAATGTGTCTTTCCTCCAGATTACAAAAATATAATTAATACCACTAGAAAATAATGATATAGGACACTTCCATTATGCTTCTGGTGTCCTCCACATATATTCTAAATTACCTAGGCTTGTGTTGCTTGGATCATAAGAACATGAGAAAAAGCCTACTGGATCAAGCCAAAAACCTTTCTAATCAAACATTCTCTGTTGCCTTGTGGTCAACAGAGAGTCTGGAAGTTCATAAGACATGAGTGTGACCGCTTTCTTCTATCATTGCATCCTGTGAATCTGGTGATATTTAAGATATGCTATCTTTGATCCAGGTGGCAATTAACAGCTATCAAGACAGCTATCAGCTTTTATTAGTCTGGAATCTCTCCATATAAGCTTCAGTGGGTTATAGAGCAAGAGAAGAAGAAGAAGAAGAAAGCCAGTGCTATTCACATTTCCTATGCCATTTTTAGTTTTATATGAATGCATGAAATCTTTCCTCTAATCTACTTTTTTTCTAAATCTCCCATGCCTTTGCCTTTTCTCATATGGGAGGTGCTGTAATCCCTAATCATTTCTGTTACCATTTCTATATTTTTTTCAGCCATACTAGATCTCCTTCAGGATTCAGTAACAAAAGTATACCATATGCATTATTAAAGTACATAAGGTCACAACTATTTTGGCAGTTTTATTTTAAGAATAACAGAGTTGGAAGGGACCATAGAGGCCTTCTAGTCCAACTCTCTGCTCAGGCAGGAAACCCTATACCATTTCAGATAAATTGTTGTTCAATTTCTTCTTAAAAACATCCAGTGTTGGAACATTCACAACATCTGGAGGCAAGTTATTCCACTGGTTACTTGTTCTAACTGTCAGGAAATTTCTCCTTAGTTCTAGGTTGCTTCTCTCTTTGATTAGTTTCCATCAATTGTTTCTTGTTCTTTCTTCAGGGGCCTTGGGCAATAGGTTGACTCCCTCTTCTTTGTGGCAGCCCCTGAGATATTGGAACACTATTATCATGTCACCCCTAGCCTTCTTTTCATTAGACTAGACTTAGCCAATTTTCATTTCAGCAACAATTTTCATTCTTTTTCTTAATTATTCTGATTACAAAATTTGCCTTTTTACTGCTGCCACATATTGAGTATATTTTCATTTAGCAACCCCCAAATAGTTTCCTGATCAGTCACTGCCACCTTAGACTTCATTGTCATATAAAATGTCACATTGAATTTGTTTTTCTGATGTGCATCACTTACACTGCATTCATTACAGTCCAGATCATTCCTTATACTGAATTACATTATTTTCTTTATATACACCTGACTGGTGACTTTGAACCCCGAGTCATTTATAAACAGGTTAAAAGCAAGTAATATAAATTTGTAAGAACTAGTTGGTGGAATGGTCAAGGTAACAGCTTTGAAATTGGGAAATCATGAATTCTAGTCGCTCCTTAGGTAAGAAGCCAGCTGGGTGGCTTTCGACCAGTCATTTACTTTCAGTCCTAGGAAGGAGGCAATGGCAAAAAATCTTCCAGGAAAACTGCAGGGATTAATCTAGGGGTCAACACATAGATCCTTCATCTATCTATCTATCTATCTATCTATCTATCTATCTATCTATCTATCTATCTATCTATCTATCTATTATCTCGATTGATCAATCAATCAATCAATCAATTGATCTATCATCTATTGATTGATTGATTGGTCTATCTGTATCTATCTATCTATCCATCTATCATCTATCTATGTATCTCTATTGATCTATTGATCTATCTATCTTTCTATCTATCATCTATCGATTAATCAATTGGTCTATCTGTATCTATTATCTATCGATGTATCTCTATCGATCTATCTATATCTATTGCTCAATCAATTGGTCTATCTGAATCTATCTATCTATCATCTATCTATCTATCTCTATCGATCAATTGGTCTATCAGAAAAAAATCCTGGCTAAACTAGGAAGTTGAAAAAGCATCCTGGAAGTTAATGGAAGCCACCTCCATGTTGTAGCTGGGTGGAAAAATACATGGATAAGTCCATGAAGACATCATAAAGCTGAGCTTGACTTGAAGGCCTTAAAAAAACCCTAACCTTTTTTAATACATAAACTCTTCAACTGGAAGGCAAATTGTTTAGTACACTTGGGAATGTTTTTGTTGTTATTTTTAAACTAAGTTTGCCAACACTAACACAGTTTGCAAGTACATATAAAATTAATAGATTTGGCAAGCGGGAAAGGAAATGGAAATAGATTACAACATCCCAAGTATACTGATACGAAGCACAGAATAGATTTTTTTAATGCCAAAAAGCAGGCTGGGAGAGGAGGTAATATGAGCCGGAAGTTGGAGAACTTAGAAAGCATTGCTTCACTGTTTAATTTTGCTCCTCTCTGGCATATAGATGCTTTCTTTCAGTTTGCTGGCTAGGCATTTGGACACAGATGTTGACTGTCTCCACTATCAGTGATAATGACCTAGTATTCCTGTGATTTAGTAAGACAATTCTATACAACCACTCATCCAGTAAAGCTCTTATCCCTTAAAGGTAATTTGCATCACAATATCTCAAAGAATCAACAATATGGCAAATTGTACTTGATAGACTTTCTTGCATTATGTCCACTACTGTTATCGAGATTCTAATTCCCACAGATTACTATGGCAGTTCAGGAGAAAGGAAAAGCAATTGAATCACCAGTGTGTCTTTTTCCAGACAACTGTAAAGCCTTTTGTGAGAATCTCCATAAGGTGAGATTTAGTTATAAAGTAATTATTTAAAGTGTTTAATACCTTTAAAAGTAGTTAGCCGTCAAGGAAATTTTACAGAATATTGTTTTTCAAAACACATGGTTAATTATTAGACCGCAGAAATGCTTTATCTTGAAAGCACTGAAGGATTTTCATAAACATATTATTTTTTCCTACTTTTATAAGAAAAATCCCTATAACAAATATTAGTTTAAACCAGCAGAAGGGAATATTTGTAGCTCAGGGATGAAATGAGGGGTCCCAGGTGCTCTCTGAACTTGGTTGTTTTCTTGCAGACATTTCATTACCTGGCTAAATAACATATTTAGTATTAGAAAGGAGCAGAGATTGTTCTCTATTGATATCCAGTAGTTTGTCCTGCCAGAATAATTTAATGTGCTGTAGCTATAACAGTAAATATGTACCCACAAGTTTCATAAATACAATGGTGCTTGCTTCAAGTAACCATTCCTAGATCTGATACAGATATTATGGAGTCAATTTTCATGTTTAACATTTGTGTTTGATTACAAAAAACAATCAGTATGATCAGTTTAGTTATTTTAAATATTCTTTTTTTTTCTATGCATATATATATATATATATATGTGTGTGTGTGTGTGTGTGTGTGTGTGTGTGTGTGTGTGTAGGTCTTTGGTTGTTCGGGTTTTCTCCCGTGTAAAATTGGAAGTGTCTTGGCGACGTTTCGACGAAGTCTCATTCATGATCTTCAGGCTTCAGCTTCGTGCTCCCAGAATCACTATTGTTGCATGCTAATCATTCCCTTGATAAAGTCACTTTTCTGCTCTGTTTTCAGCTGCAGAGGTCATTGCTTTTCCTATATATATTTCCATTCCATCCAAATGTGATTTTGGTCGGGAATATTGGGGTGGGGGTGGTTCTGACTCTATACAGGTGCATCTCACCAATGTAATGTAGTCAATTAACACATTTCACTTTAACAATGTGATTTTTATATCTGTAATAATATAGATATAAATTTTCTTAATAAGAAAATTATTAAAATTATTTTAATATAAATATTATTAAATTATTATTTATATATATATATATTTGTTTTCTGAGGTTTTCGCGGGTGTTTGTATGTAGGTCTTTGGTTATTCGGGTTTTCTCCTGCGTAAAATTGGAAGTGTCTTGGCGACGTTTCGACGAAGTCTCATTCATCATCTTCAGGCTTCAGCTTCGTGCTCCCAGAAGCACGAAGCTGAAGCCTGAAGATTCTGTCACTGTCACTATTGTTGCATGCTAATCATTCCCTTGATAAAGTCACTTTTCTGCTCTGTTTTCAGCTGCAGAGGTCATTGCTTTTCCTATATATATTTCCATTCCATCCAAATGTGATTTTGGTCGGGAATATTGGGGTGGGGGTGGTTCTGACTCTATACAGGTGCATCTCACCAATGTAATGTAGTCAATTAACACATTTCACTTTAACAATGTGATTTTTATATATATATATATATATATATATATATATATATATATATATATATATATATATATATATATATATATATATATATATATATATATATATATATATATATATATATATATTTGTTTTCTGAGGTTTTCATGGTGTTTGTATGTAGGTCTTTGGTTATTCGGGTTTTCTCCTGCGTAAAATTGGAAGTGTCTTGGCGACGTTTCGACGAAGTCTCATTCGTCATCTTCAGGCTTCAGCTTTGTGCTTCTGGGAGCAATGTGTGATTGCAGCTGTTTCTTCCTTTTTAACTGCTAGTGGGGGTTTGAACTGATTGGGTGGGAGCTTGGCTGTGCTCTGATTGGATGGGGGTTTTTTGTGCTCTGATTGGCTGGGGGTGTGTCCTGTGTTGGTGGGGGCTTGGTTGTGCTCAGATTAGTCTGAGTTGCAGGGGGATTTGAGCTGCTGAGCTGCATTGCTGTTGTTTGGCTTCGTGTTTGTGGTCGTGCTACATCTTCATAGTGCGTGTCTGTCTGCTGTATGTATGGATTGGAGGGGTTTGAAATGGCTAATGTTGCAGCTGCGGTCTGGCTTCTGGTCCTTGGTCGTGCTTCCTGATCAGTGTGGGTTTGGGTCTGCTTTCTGGGTGGATGTGTGGTGGTGACAGACCACCACACTGATCAGGAAGCACAACCAAGGACCAGAAGCCAGACCGCAGCTGCAACATTAGCCATTTCAATATTGTTAAAATTATTAAAAAATATTTGAACTGATTGGTTCAAAATTGGGAAAGGAGTCCGGCAAGGCTGTATACTGTCACCCTGCTATTTAATTTATATGCAGAGCACATCATGAGAAAGGTGGGGCTAGATGAATCAAAAGTTGGAATTAAGATTGGTGGGAGAAATATCAACAACCTCAGATATACAGATGATACCACTCTAATGGCAGAAAGCGAAAGAGCCTCTTGATGTGGATGAAGAAGGAGAGTGCAAAAGTTGGCTTGAAACTCAACATTAAAACTAAGATCATGGCATTCACCCCTCTCAGTTCCTGGCAAATAGATGGGGAAGAAAAGGAGGTAGTGACAGATTTTATTTTCCTGGGCTCCAAGATCACCGCAAATGGGGACTGCAGCCAAGAAATTAAAAGATGCTTGCTCCTGGGGAGGAAAGCTATGGCAAATCTAGACAGCGTACTAAAAAGCAGAGACATCACCCTGTCAACAAAAATGCATATTTTCAGGGCTATGGTTTCACCAGTTGCAGTGTATGGCTGTGAAAGTTGGACCATAAGAAAGGCTGAGTGCCAAAGAATTGAGGCCTTTGAAGTGTGGTGCTGGAGAAGACTCCTGTGAGTCCCTTGGACTGCAAGGTGATCAAACCAGTCAATCCTAGAGGAGATCAACTCTGACTGCTCTTTAGAAGGCAATATGAAACTCAAATACTTTGGCCACCTAATAAGAAGGAAGGATTCACTGGAGAAGAACCTAATGCTGAGGAAGATTGAGGGTAAAAAAAGAAGGGGACGACAGAGAATGAGGTGGCTGGATGGAGTCACTGAAGCACTAGGCGTGAGCTTAAATGGACTGCAGAAGATGGTGGAGGACAGGAAGGCCTGGAGGAACGTTGTCCATGTAGTCACGATGGGTTGGACACGACTTTGCAACTAACAACAACAAAAGTAAATTAAGAATTTCCTTTTGTTATGCACAACATTTTCTACCCTCTCAACAGAAAATTTGTGGGTCTAATGCAACATCTGGTTTAAGGCACTCCACTCTACACACAACCCTAGATCCAGATGAATTCTTAAAAACTGAGATGTTTAACAGCATATTAAGAATGGAACACCTGAACACTTGAACGAAAATATATTGGATGCAAAATCCAAATACTACTTTTATTTAAAAAGACAGTCTTCTTTAAATCAATTAGTTTTTAAATGCTATTTTCTTTGCTTTCTGTTCTGTATTCTTTTATTGTACTGAACTGATCTATCAGTTTCTGTTTCAGATGCAGAACAAGAAGTCCAACACTTTGAGAGAATCTTCTTGCTTCTAAAAATAATATATTGGCGTCCATTTATTTTTACCATGTTTCCTGTCTTTTAGTCAATTAATTTAAACAGTAGTAGTGGACATATCTATTAATTCAAATATCTTGAGCTTCCTCAACAGCTTTTGGTGAGGGACTTTTTTTTAAGTACAAATATATTTGTACTTAAATATTAAGACATGTCATCTGAATATTTAAATTGTCCAATAATCGTCAAATAATGCCTATTTTCTCTTTCCTCTTTCCCTTTCTACAATAACAGCAAGCAAACATGAGGTTAAAAGAGAGCAATCTCTGGGATACTGCTTGTCCCTCATCACAGCAGAAACACTAGGCCGGATGGTAGTGGTAATGGTAGTGATGAGGATAACAGGAGTCTAGCTTTTATTTAAGGCATTTGGGATAAATTAGCTAACCAGTGCTGTTTCTAAGGAAGACTCTTGTCAAAATGCTACAACACACCTTTTTCTTTATCTTAATTCTGAGGGCACAGTTCTATATACACACAGAATATATACACAGACAGTATAGTAATAGTCCAGTATTTGAGGAGCTGACACAAAGAAGAGGGGGTCAACTTATTTTCCAAAGCACCTGAAGGCAAAAAAAGAAGCAATGGGTGGAAATTAATCAAGAACAAAAGCAACCTGGAATTAAGGAGAAACTTCCTAACAGTGAGGATAATTAACTGTATGAGCCGTGGTGGCGCAGTAGTTAGAATGCAGTACTACAGGCTACTTCTGCTGATCACCGGCTGCCAGCAGTTTGGCAGTTTGGATCTCACCGGCTCAAGGTTGACTCAGCCTTCCATCCTTCTGAGGTCAATAAAATGAGGACCCAGATTGTTGGGGGCAATATGCTGACTCTCTAAATTGCTTAGAGAAGGCTGTAGAGCACTGTGAAACAGTATATAAGTCTAAGTGCTATTGCTATTGCTAACCAGTGGAAACAGCTTGCCTTTGGAAGTCATGGGTACTCCATCACTGGAGGTTTTTAAGAAGAGACTGGACAGCCACTTGTATGAAATGGCATAGGTTCTTCTGCTTGAACAGAGGGTTGGACTAGAAGAGTAGGACTAGTTCCAGGGTCCCTTCCAGCTCTATTCTAATATAAAAATTCTATTGTACATATTTTCCTCACACACTATCATTGTTTTCTTACTCCCCCATCTCACTCAGACACATACATCATGCCTGGCTGTATTTTTGGGTGTATTTTTTACCAGAGTTTCCAGACTGGATGGTAAATGTCTGAGTGGGTAGAAGTTTCTGTAGCTCTTTTTTGCCATCGAGTAATCTTTGGATTTTTGCAGCCCAGGTACTGTAATCAGCCAGCATCTTATGACTGGGTAGGAATAATGATGTTTTTGAACTGCTGAAAAGCCCTTGTGGAGAGAAGACCTAACTGTGCATTGATCTCTATCACTAAGTCTTGACTACATGTGAGGCTATCTTGAAAAGCATATGAAAGTTGCACTTAGAGCAAAATATACAGCAGTAATTAAGCCACTAAGTGGTTGAAGGCACAGGGATGGTCTTAGGCACCATGTTTTTTATTATTATTTGTTTATGGTTGGTCACATAATCAGCCAGATATTTAGACTGTAGTTGACATTTTATCCATCCCAAGGACCTAGTATAAGCCAGATGTTGTTGTTTGAGGGTTTTAAATCGTATTTTTTTTTAATCGTATTTTAAACTTGTATATTGTATTGTCGGTTTTATTATGCCTGTACACCGCCCTGAGTCCTTCGGGAGAAGGGCAGTATAAAAATCAAATAAAATAAATAATAAATAAATAAATAAATTAAAGATGTTGTTGCAGAATGTTCATGTGAAACCATCTTGCTATTATTATTATTATTATTATTATTATTATTATTATTATTATTATTATTATTATTTAATTTATTTATTTATTACTGAGTCCTTCGGGAGATAGGGCGGTATATAAATTCGAATAATAAATAAATAAAATTTATTTTTGTGCACTTTTATTTATGATTATATTGATGCTTTTATTCTTGCTCACAGTCGCTAGTGCAAAAGGGTCTCCATCAGTGGTGGAATTCAAATTTTTTTACTACCAGTTCTGTGTGCGTGGCTTGGTGGGAGTGGCTTGGTGGGCATGGCAGAGGAAGGACACTGCAAAATCTCCATTCCCACCCCACTCCAGGGGAAGGATACTGGAAAATCCCTATTTCCTCCCCACTCTGGGGCCAGCCAGAGGTAGTATTTGCTGGTTCTCTGAACTACTCAAAATTTCCGCTACCGGTTCTCCAGAATCTGTCAGAACCTGCTGAATTTCACTCCTGGTCTCCATATAAATTGAAGAAATAAACTTTCCAAAAAGCATAAGATACTTGGCTAAAAGATCAGCTTTGGTCACTAGTTATTTGCTAGGCCCAGTTTAAGGTGCTGATATTACCTTTAAGGCCTTAACAGCTTATGGCCTGATTTTATCTGACCATCTGTCCTGCTGTAAACCTGTTAGAAAAGCTCTTTTGAAGATGTTATTGTCAAAAACCCATCTTTTTTGGCATATAGTGGAACACATTTTCCTACTCTGCTTACAGATTAAGTAAGCATTTAGACTCTCTTAACGTTCAGAAGATGTTTATCTTTTTTATCAAGCTTTTAATTATTAACATTGATGCCTACTTTATTGTTGATTTCAATCTATGTTTTTAAACATTCTACCTCTGTTTTTCCTTCTTAATTTAATTATCTGACTTGAGTACTTGCCAGAGCAGAAAAACAGAACATAAATTTAATAAACGAATGAACACTGAGTGTTCAGTGATGCCAAAAACATTATGACATATATAAAACTGCTGAGAAGTGTGTATCCTATCTTTTGCTATTAAAGAAGAACTGACTGGCCCTAGTCCTAGAATCATATATGCACTAAAAAAAATACCCTTCATACAGAAGACAAAATTGTCACCAGCCTTTGAAAAACCATCCCAAAGTTTGGAGAAGTTTTTTTAAAAAAAAAACTTTAGAAAATAATTGAAGTTCTAGTACCAAATATTTTCTTTTTAAAAAAATGAAATTCTAATACCAGTTTATCAAACCTAAGTAAGCCCACACTTGGAATATTGCGTCCAGTTCTGATCATCACAATATAAAAAAGATGTTGAGACTGGAAAAGAGCAGAGAAGAGCAACAAGGATGATTAGGGGGCTGGAGGCTAAAACATACGAAGAACAGTTACAAGAATTGGGTATTAAAAAGAAGGTCTAGAGGAGACATGCTAGCTGTGTTCCCATATTTGAGAGGCTTCTATAAAGACAAGGGGTCAAACTTTTTTCCAAAGCACCAAAAGGCAAGACGAGAAACAATAGATGGAAACTAATCAAGGAGAGAAGCAACCTAGAAGTAAGGACAAATTTCCAAATGATGAGAGCAATCAAGCAACGAAATAGCTTGCCTTCAGAGGTTGTGGGTACGCCATCACTGGGGGCTTTCAAAAAGAAACCGGACAACCATTTGTCTGAAATGGTATAGGGCCATGATGGCGATCCTATGGCATGTGTGCTGGAAGTGGCACGAAGAGCCATGTCACCTGGCACACGTGGCATCGCCCATTCTTCTTCCCAGTTTCCAAGGCATGCATGCACACCAGCCAGCTAGTCTGCTGGTTACTGGTGCTCATGTGCGTGCAATGATCAGCTGTCCTTCATGTCTTAGCGTGCGTGTGCACCGGCCATGCCGTCGTCACCCACATGCACCCTTGGGACATCCACCCTTTGCCAGCCAGGAGTGCTGCCGCCAGCCTCTCCCCTGTGCCTCACTGCCTGCCTGCCTGCCTCATCACCGCCACCGCCACTGTGAAGAAAGGCCCCAAAGCTGCGCTGCCTAGGATCCACATGGGCTGCCACAGGGGGTGGCCAGGTATGGCTGGCTGGATGCTGCCCAGAGTGCGAGGCTAGCAGGAGGAGGATCCGTTGCTTACTCTTAGCCAGCACAAATGGCCTGCCACCACAGCCTGCCACCACTCTCTTTGCCCCACCAGCTACTCCTGCCACTGCCAGGGGAGCATGGGGAGGTCGGGGGTTCGCATTGCATTATGGGTGCTGGCACTTGTGCGTGCTGTCGGCACATGCACACACACACACACACACACTTCTAGCACGCAAGAAAAAGGTTCGCCATCACTGGTATAGGGTCTCCTGTTCGAGCAAGGGATTGGACTAGAAGACTTCCAAGGTCTCTTCCAACTCTATTATTCTATGTTCCGAAAAGTAGCTTGTCTCAACATGGGAAAAGGAAAGGAAAGTTACAACCAGGTAAAGGATGGGAGCTGGCAAAGAGTCAACAGAACCATTCCGATGTTTTCAGGGAGGCTCTACATAGGAATAATTCAATGGGCTTGAATGAGAGGCTCTCACAGGCTTAACCTCAGTGCATTGAGTTAGGAAACTCTGCCCCTTTGCAATTTACTACAAAGAAATATGGTTATTTGGATATTCCATAATTGTGCAGGACATAATAGATGGAGAATAGAAAACAACTATTTCTTCCTGTGTTCTATATATAGATGTTCCTAAATTCCACAAACTTTCATCAAGGTTATTTCCCTCTGAATTATTTATTCAAACTATTTCTTCCATGCAAAGCACAAATGGCATCTCCCATTGTGCATTTCACTGAAGGCTTTCTAAAGTTGACCGAGTGACAGGGGACTGCAAGACTGAGCCAATCTTGACTCGCCAGCAGAAGCAGCAGAAGCAGCAGCAAATGTAGTGCACATAAACAGGTGATAAAAGCAGATAAGAAAGATGACAAAAATAAAAAAAAATTAAAAAAAACCTACTGCTGTAAAGATTTATGGAGCAGCTAAAGCAGAGCTAACTAAATGATAACAACCACTGATAAAAAAAGAGACGGGGCATCAGCCATATAAACACTTGGGGGGAACTTCAATGCTTCTGTGTGTTACTATGACACTGGTTTGTTTATGCCAGCATTGACCTTCGACTCCAGAAGAAGTATATTAACCATCTCTGTGTCTTTTGTGTTGTTTTACTCCTCAAGAGAAAGTTGCGCAGGGCCAATTCTGATGAATGGCGTTTGCCAAAAGTCAAGTTATCCTTGACTGGATGCAGATGGCCCAGTTAAAAAAATGAATACTGCCAGCAGACATCGCCTTTTATCAGTTGTAAAAGTTCAGCATGGACTAGACTTCCTCATCTCTGGCCAGAAAATCCCCAATCTTCTTTTTCAGCACCAGATCTCATATTGTCCTGACGGATTCTTGCAATAGAGCTCAGATAAATAAGCTTACGTACAAACGATTTATGGCAATTTGGCGCATGGTACAGTATTTCCACATGCAGCTTGAGTTCTGCCTGGAACAGATATCAGGAATGTATATAGAGCTCAGGCAAGTTAGACTGTTGTTTGTCCTGGGTGTTGACCTGTGGTGTCACAGATCACAGTTCGAAGGGAAGTCAGCTACAAATTTGCACGGAACTCCTGCATCTCGGTCAAAACCGGACAAGAAATCAGTGCACTTAGTTAGTGGGTTCCTCTGCCCTTCCTGCAGACATCAGACAAGAACTAATTAAAGGAGAATTAGACCAAAATTGGAGTTCAGGGTTTCTTATGATACCGTCTGTTTCAACCAAAGCAAGACTTTGGTCTTCTGAATCAGGGGTCTCCAACCTTGGTCCTTTTAAGACTTGTGGACTTCAACTCCCAGAGTTCCTCGGCCAGCTTTGCTGGCTGAGGGACTCTGGGAGTTGAAGTCCACAAGTCTTAAAGGGACCAAGGTTGGAGACCCCTGTTCTGAATGACTCTTCTGTATTATGTGGGGGGGGGGGAAACTATTGGTTGTATTCTGAAACTCAGGACAAAGTGAGTTTCAGGTTGTTTTATGAAAGGGGGAATATATGAAGACCAGATCTGGTTTCTAAATAGAGCTGAAGGCTTTTGAAATATTGCCAAGATTGCTTCCCATGTATTAATAGCATACCCCTTCTTTCACATTAAACATTGCAATTTGCAGAAACATTTGCAGAGGAGACTATGGAGTAATTAGTCTTATGATATAATTTTATCTTCCCCTCAGCTTAGATTGGTATCTAATGTGACATTTAAGGGGGGGAAATGTTTTGACCTTTAAAGGAAAAAAAAATTCTTAGCAATATGGAGCTCCCAACCATCTCAATGAAGTCTGAGTAGGTTTAAATTAATGAATAATGCTGATCAAATCAATCATTGAAGGATAAAAAATGGAAAAATCTGTGTTTGGGGAAGGACGGACAGGAAGTTCTCCACATTGCAAAAATCACATGATGCTTTAGTATGCATTACGTCAGGCTTTTTATGCATGTTATTTATAGATGGAGGCACGGTGCCTCAGTGGTTAAAGACATTGAGGTTGTCAGCTAGAAAGTTGACCATCCATGTCTGAGACCTGAATAGCACTCAACAGGGTGAGCTCCCATTACTTGCCCCAGCTCCTACTCACCTAGCACTTAGAAAGCATGCAAATGTGAGTAGACAAATGGGTACCACTTCAATGTGATGGTAACAGTGTTCTATGGGTCTTAGCATATAGTCATACTGGCCATAGGATCCACAGAAATGTATTTGTACAATGCTTCTCCCTGAGCACCGCACCCTAGAGTCGGAAATGACTGGACAGGGGACACCCCTGTATATTTATTGATGCAAACTAAACCATCTAGGGTTTTAAATTCCAATTTGCAGTAACAAGAAAAGGCACCTATTATTTGTTTAGATGATATAAGTAATAATAAAGATCCCCATGACCCATGCCTGAAGAGGTTTGTGTAACGGGCAATAAGATGGTGGAGCATTGTATCCAGTCTAAAAATTCAGGAAGACTTCCCCAAAAAGTAGATGGATGTTTATTTGCTCTTTTAAAAACAAAGAGCATGTGCCAGACTTTGTTATAAAAGACTAAAAAGGGGCAAAAAAATATAGGTCGGGCACCGTTTAAGCCCCTCCAGGTTTACAGGCAGGGGTGAAATCCAGCAGGTTCTGACAGGTTCTGGAGAACAGGCAGCGGAAATTTTGAGTAGTTGAGAGAACCGGCAAATACCACCTCTGGCTGGCCCCAGAGTGGGGAGGGAATGGAGAGTTTGCAATATCCTTCCCCTGCCATGCCCACCAAGCCACACCCACAAATTCACACTACATCCACCAAGCCACGCCCACCGAACCAGTAGTAAAAAAAAAATGGATTTCACCACTGGTTACAGGCTTAGGGAAAGATATACAAATTCTTGAGCTCTGGCTATCATTGTTTTAACATATCATGTGGACTATTAGAGATAGATGTGACAGTGGAGGGATAGATAAATGATAGATATGGATGGGGAGAAAGAGAGAGATGATAGATAGATAGATAGATAGATAGATAAATAGAAGAAAGCTAATGGATAGATAGATGATAGATAGATAGATAGATAGATAGATAGATAGATAGATAGATAGATAGATAGATAGGATATAGCACATTCTGAATGATATCCCTATTTAAATCAGAATAATTCTTATTTTCAAATGCCAACAAAACTCCCTGATATTTACTATATAACTCATTCCCTTGCCATTGTAGTCAGTTTCAAAGTGAATTAGAATGACTGATTTGCATGTAGACTTTCAATCTTGTTTCTGCTTGTTCTTCCTGTCAATAATTTATATGTTCAAAATAATTTTATTTTATTTTAATTGACATCTTTTTCAATGGAGTCACCTCTCACAGCTCAACTCTAAATGGTAATGAAGGATGAGGAGGTGAAAACCAGCTAGAATATCTCCCAGGAGTCTCATACTATACATAAATATGGGTTTTGCCCTCCCATCTCCACTACTGTTATAACATCAGGACTTTCACTGAATTCTGAAAAGGTTAGATTGAATGGTTAGTTATGATAAAATAGCCTCTACCCCAATTTTGCTTCTTCTGGTTCTTTCTTTAAAAATCCTCAAGTTCAAACAAACTTTCTCTTAACGTTGATACAAACCAAGATGCCTTTACTTAAGGTCATCAGTTAGGTATCTTGTAGAAAGATACAAAATTCATTTCTCTTTCATTCCCCTTTTTAAAAATTATTTCACTTTCAAGAAATCACAGGCATAAAATCCAATACAAGTCATAACTTCTATGTGTATATACTTACAAATAATTTGGCTACTTCATCTCTAAGCTTTGTTTGTTTTGTCATTTAGTGAAGTTGCACACTTGCATTTTTTTAATGTTTTCATGCTTGTGAGAACATCAAGACTCTTTTGCTCATATTACTATTTAAGCAATCCTTTTTGTTCAACTTCAGCAAAGTACAGCTAAATAAAATACTTTGGGAGCGAGCCATCTAGTGGTTAAAATTATTAGCAAAAAAGAATGGTTTGTACTACACAACTATGATGTGCTTTCACCACAGAAATGTGTGAGGAATCGTGTGAGCTGCAGATTTGAAGAGATTGGATTGAAATTGACTGCTGGAATCAGAAAATATTGTAAATCTAGGCTACTGACTCCATTAACAATTGAAGGAAAGAAGGAAGCAGATAATTTACGATTAGTTTCAAAAAACTGAACACTTTGAATGACTACTCTTGTAAAAGCAGTCCCCCTGAAAAACAAAAAAAAACCCAAACCTAAGATACCTGTGCTCTTAGACCCACAGAATGTAAGGGTTTGGTTGCTCAAAGAGGACATGAGGACAAAAAGGAGGAATGTCCTCCATTTGCTGGACATGTGGTAACCCTGTTTACACTGAGGTAATTCCCATTGATCCTTAAGAAACTGCAATATATTGTTTATTTTGCAACCAAAGAAATCTATCATTTAGAAAACCCAAATTTATTTTTAAATACTTCACTTAAGCTAAAGTAAAATTCTGTCAGGAGCTATAAGAAGGATTTAACTTTTTTTCTCCTAATATGATCCAAGTCTGATTGGGCTCCTAGAACCAACATTTTATATGTTCTAACATTCATTTTCATAACTTTTTGGCAGAATAGTGCAAGTAGCAGTTACTACAGGCCCATGTAGGTTGGTCCTACAGAATTGAGAATCCAGTCCCACTTCTCCAATGCATATGCATATTACACTCTCAACTGAATGGGATCTTCTTATTCAGTGAGGGGGAAATAGCTATGTAGTTCCTAATGGTGTCTTTTTATTCTCCTGGGTTTTTTGAGTTTGCAATAGTTTTTATTACTGTAATTATAATCTTTAATAAAATTATTATATTTAAAAAGTTTTGATTGATTGTTTATGTGCTATTAAGCCAAAAAGAGCCATGGTTGCGCAGTGGTTAGAATGCAGTATTGGGAGCTAACTCAGCTCACTGCCAGGAATGGAATCTTCAACGGCTCAAGGTTGACTCAGCTTTCCATCCTTCTGAGGTCAATAAAATGAGGACCCAGATTGTTGGGGGCAATATGCTGACTCTGTAAACCACTTAGAGGCGGCTTTAAAGCACTACGAAGCAGTATATAAGCACATTGCTATTGCTATCAAGTCAATCTCAGCTCTTAGTCATTCCCTAACTAGACAGCTTCCTAACAAGCTGCATCCTCAGCCTAGCTCTTCAGGTCTTCCAACATTGCCTCTTTCTCTATTTTAATTGAGTTCACCTGTCTTGCTGCTGGTGATTCTCTTTTCTTCCATCTTTAACAGCACTATAGATTTCACAAGAGAACTCAATCTCAACATAGCATGTCCAAATATGATCATTTAAACCAGATCAAAAACATCAAGACAGAACTTTCAGCTATGTAATTAAAGCCACATCCCTTCTCACTCATGTAAAATGTGAGGGACTTGGTATGGTCTCATACCTTATAACTCTACAGAGGAATTATTGAGTCTGTCATCTGCATCTCTATAACTGTCTGGTTTGGTTCTGCAACCCAACAAGACAGACACAGACGTCAGAGGATAATTAGAACTGCAGAAAAAACAATTACTACCAATTTGCCTTCTATTGAGGACCTGTATATTGCACGAGTCAAAAAGAGGGCTGTGAAAATATTTACAGACCCCTCGCATCCTGGACTTAAACTGTTTCAACTCCTATCCTCAAAACACTATAGAGCACTGCACCACCAGAACAACTAGACACAAGAACAGTTTTTTCCTCAAACGCCATCACTCTGCTAAACAAATAATTCCCTCAACACTGTCAAACTAGTTATTAAGTCCGCATTAATCTTCTCATCGTTCCCACCACCCATCTCCTCCCACTTATGACTATAACCTTATTGCTGGTATCCTTATGATTTATATTGACTGTTTCCTAATATGATTTGATTGCTTATTTGTACCCTATGATTATCATTAAGTGTTGTATCTTATGATTCTTGACGAATGTATCTTTTCTTTTATGTACACTGAGAGCATATGCACCAAGACAAATTCCTTGTGTGTCCAATCACACTTGGCCAATAAAGAATTCTATTCTATTCTATTCTATTCTATTCTATTCTATTCTATTCTATTCTATTCTAATTAGAGAGAGGGAGGGACTTGGCACAATCAGTGCTCCCAATCTGCCTTCCCTGTGAATGACCCTGCAGTCTTCAAATAGAAAACCATCTTCTGTAAAATAGGACCCATGGCCACTCTGCAAATAACTGATACGATGTGCAGACCACTGCTAAGTTCTGACATCAAATGGAATGATTTATTTCACAGAAAAAGTGATTTAATGTGTGCCAAATGATAATGATGCAGTAAGTTTTAATATTAATTATGTTGTGTTAGGGTTGGAGCAGTGAATGCCTGTATACATCTGTTTTTGAAAAGACAGAACTTTTTTGCTCTTCCTTTTAGAGGATCTCGCATTGAAAGTGTCTCAAAAAAGTGATGCATTCATACATCATCTGAAAATGTGCTTGTTTTTTTTTTAATAGATGGGAAATCAAGTTGAACTAGAAAAATGGGCTTTATTTAACTGTGTTTGGCTTATTGTATACATGTTTTCAAGGTGGCTCAGGAGCTAGGACGTTGAGCTTGTCGATCAAAAGGTTGGCAGCTCAGCGGTTCGAATCCCTAGTGCTGCCGTGTAACGGGGTGAGCTCCTGTTACTTGTCCCAGCTTCTGCCAACCTAGCAGTTTTGAAAGCACGTAAAAATGCAAGTAGAAAAAATAGGGACCACCTTGGTGGGAAGGTAACAGCGTTCCGTGCGCCTTTGGCGTTGAGTCATGCTGGCCACATGACCATGGAGACGTCTTCAGATAGCACTGGCTCTTCGGCTTTGAAATGGAGATGAGCACCACCCCCTAGAGTCGGCAATGACTAGCACATATGTGCGAGAGGAACCTTTACCTTTACCTTTATACATGTTTTCAAATATTCCTATGGAATGGTAAATGTTTGCGTTATACTAAACATGACACTATTTTTAGTCATAATAGAGGGACTTTGAAGTCTTCTAGAAAAGCAGGAGACCCTATAGCATTCCAGACAAGTGGCTGTCTAGTCTCTTCTTAAGAACCTCCAGTGATAAAGCATCCACAACTACTGAAGGCAAGCTATTCCACTGGTTAATTGTTCTCACTGTTAAGGAAATTTCTCATTAATTCCAGATTGCTTCGCTCCTTGATTAATTCCAATCCATTGTTTCCTGTCTTGCCTTATGGTGCTTTGTAAAATAAGCCCCTTCTATATTATTTTGAATATTTCTACATTTGAAGTCAGAACTTTTCATTAAGATGCTTAATGTTGAAGCAATAGATACTTAACCTGGAGTATGTAATTAGGGTTTTTTTTGTTTTGGTTTTTTTGTTTACATTTATATCCTGCCCTTCTCCGAAGACTCAGGGCGGCTTACAGTGTGTAAGGCAATAGTCTCATTCTATTTGTATATTTACAAAGTCAACTTATTGCCCCCCCAACAATCTGGTCCTCATTTTACCTACCTGATAAAGGATGGAAGGCTGAATCAACCTTGGACCTGGTGGGACTAGAACCTGCAGTAATTGCAGGCAGCTGTGTTTTAATAACAGGCTTCTTACAGCCTGAGCCACACCGCGGCCCAGGTTGTGTGTTTGTATACTGTATAGGTATGTAAACACTATCATAAGGGCTTTCTGTCTACCTAGGCAACTGTATTAGTATGGGAGAATCTTCTCCCAATATCCCTTTCCTTGTATCTTATTTTTCTTTTATTTTAGTGTTTTTTTATTTTTACATTGGGCCCATGAAGACTGGGACCAACTGATCATGCTGGCTGAAAAGTAGGGGAAAGTAGCTTTAAATAAAAAGGTGTATAATAAAAATGAATATGTGTGGATACATAGCCTACTTTTTCCAAACCTTTTTTTTGCCATTCTTGCTATGAGTTTCTCCAGAGGCACGCTGTCTTTTGACAGCAAAAGATAAAACTGACTAATACAAATGAGTCACAGTTCCCTTGAAATAGTGATTAAATTCCCAAGCAAGAAAGATGACTTGAAGAATTAACTGTTGTGTTATCCTAGAAGATGCAGCTGTACTCAATGAAGGGAATTAAGCCACTTCACTTTAGTGCTTTTTGTTTTATATCTGAATATGGAAAAATTGAATGTTGTCATCATATTTTTAAGAAAAAAAATATACAGGTTAAATTTAAGATAAAAACAAATTAAAGCCATATGCACAAGCATATCTTCACTGCTTGGTAAAATCCAATGGTTTGGTTGCAGATATATTTTCTGCTCATTTTTATACCTTATTACCTACAGCAAGAATATCCATGTCATCAAATTACTATAGTATTTATCATATACTTGTATCAAGATAATATGTAGGTTAGAATATTGGCCAAAGTTGTTTGGGATAATGGAAGTTATAACTTCCTATCCATCTTAATATCTAATAGGCAGGTTTGCGTTGAATGCTCTCCATTAAAATGACTAGGAGACCTTGATTCCATTCCTTGAGACCATGCATTCTCTCTAAATCAAACTATAATAAAGAAATGTTACTAGGATAAAACTCACAGTACATTCATTTTTCATGTGACAGCACAGCTTCACTAGAAGAATAAAAATGTATTTATGATTAACAATATAGAGCGTAGCACCCCCAGTTTTGTGAGGATTGTAGAATGAGGTTATGATTTTAAAGGGAACAAACTCAAATGCCTACCCTGGCATAGCTACATTAAGTTTGTACTGAAAGTGTTGAAGTCTGTTCCAAAATAACAGAAATAATTTACTGAAGGCAAATGAAACCAGTGTGGCTTTGGGATCTTTTTCTTAAAGAATTCCTGTCAGCGTCTGGGGAAAAACTCTACAACATAATATGAAATGTGAGACTGTTGTCATTACAATTCCCCAGTGAGAAGGATAGATTGTGGTCAAGACCTGAACAGGTTAACTAGTGGTCACTCTGATTTTCCTTTAGATACAAAAGAAATCAACACTATTGAAGAAATTTTGAAACCAAATATGCCATGAAATAAGACATCTGTTGGACTCTTATTTGTTTCTCTTTAAATGGGCTTTATTTGAAAGCTCAGTGAACAACACAGGTACAGTCTTTGTGGTATCCATAGTGTTCAGGAATTTCGGATTCCTAACAATTCTCATGTTTATTTGCTTTCTAAATGAAATTATTTAAAAGCAAATACATTACTTGATATATATATATTTATAGATAGAGATATATACACCATTTCAATCAATTAATAGTAAATAATAAACCTCAAATCCTGAAATAATATATTTCCTCACATCGGGCATTTTTAAATTTTATTTTTGGGTTTCTTGCATTTATAATTGTAAATGAGGTTCAAGTCACTTAAGAGCTATTTGTTTAAGCTTAAGAGCCATATGTTAATGGAAAATCTGGACCAGCCTCTTAAGTTCAATTTTAATTTTATACAACTTGCTAGCCATATAACCAGCATGGCTGCATTGGAAAGAAATCCTAAATTTCTATAATTATATGACCATGTGTTGTGCAAGGACCTATTCTCAATTTAGACCAGCTTCACAATACAAAAAAAAAAATCATACATTTTTTCTACATGACACCTATTGATAAAAATCAGTCAACTTCGGTGCAAGAATCTCATTTTTAGTACAAAAAAAATATTGAATCCTTTGATATCACCAAATTTGGAAAAGACATTCTGTTACGTCACAGAATGATAGTACTATTCAACACGGTGTTTCACAGCACTTATACATATATATATTGACTCAGTTGTTTGTCCAATTGAGTTCAGTGATGGTTATTTTCAGGACAGGATTGCATTGTCAACTTATTGAAAAGATTTCACATACATTGTCACTTTCTGCTTTTTTTAATCAGCAAAAAAAGGAATGATAGATTGTATATCTATACGCAAATGTGATGGGATAAGATAAAAAAAAATCAGACATAGGGATGATCCCCCCTTAACTTTTAGAAATGAAGTCTCTATTATCTGTTGCTCTTCCATAAGCAGGTTCTAGAAAATGTCTTTCAGCTCCTAGGTTTTCCAGAAATAAGATAAACTAGAAATTTGTCATTGTTTCGTTATCAGTCTTGGCACCATATAGGTGGCAGATCTTTTAGATCATGTTGACTGAATATAGATAGGATCATCGTGGCAATTGGTCATGAGTAATGCATAATCAGGATTTGAACACAACATATGAATGCATGACTATGTGTATTAGGCTGTCCCCATATGACAGGGAATCCTCCAAAGGCAAAATTCCCAATTACACAGAGAAAGAATACACATATATAGTATAAGCTTATCATCTCTATGCAGATAAATAACTGGGTATAGATCAAGATGTTAACAGCATGCACAATCTGACTTATACACACACAAACACATGCACACATGCACACACAGAAGCATACACACAACAAATATCCAATGGAGTTTGAAGGGGCCTCACACGATAGACAGTTCTCCCTATACATCCCCTACCTTCAATGTAGAGATATGTGGGAACATCACAATATAATTGTGAGATGCAACATTTCAATGCACAGTGGGAGATGCATTTACCCTCACCTCTCAAATGTGTTGTTTATATCTATTTATCTATATAAAAAATATTACATCCACAGTTCTGAGAGTTGCAAACAGGGATTTGGATTAGTTCGTTTATGTAAAAATTCTCCAAGGAGAATAAAATTGTCCTGCCTTAGATAATGCGGAAGTTATTAATCTGACTATATATTGTACAGGACTGCAGTATGAATTGACGTTTGCCTGTACCATTCATTATGTATGAGTATGACTGAGCACTGTGACAAATTTCAAGTAAAAAATAAGTACAAAATCTTCTGAAGGAAAGAACAAATATACATAAACTAGAGTCTATAGCAAAATTTAAAGTGTAACCTAGCCAACGGAGTTATATAATAATGTTACAAATTTAAACCATTTGAGGTTTGGAATGGAAAATTCCAAAGTCCAAGCTGAAGGCATCTGAAGATTTCCTTACGAGCAAAGAGATGATGGCTGAAAATGTTTGCAACAGTTCATAGTATTCCATCTGGGTTGTGCAAAAAGTATGAAACATCTAAAGGGTAAGCTGAAGTTTAGTCATGTTCCTGTTGTGCATATTATGATGACGGACCAATTCATCAGAACGAGCAAACTTCTTTTGGCAGCTGGGCCACCGACAGCTGAAAGGTTTTTCACCTGTTAACAAAATGTACAGTTATACATTATCATAATATTCCTAATACATATTATTGCCTTAACCCCTCCTAGAACTTTGGTTAAACAGCAATAGCACTTAGACTTATACACCGCTGCATAATGGCACCCTCCAAGTGGTTTACAAATGCCAGCAGATTGCCCGCATCATTTTACCAAACTTACAAGGATGGAAACCTTGAGCAGGTCAGAATCGAACTCCTGACTGTGGACAGAGTTAGCCTATAATACTGCATTCCAACCAGCTTAGAGTTGAAGCAGATGCCTATCTTTGGACAATAGGGTGCTTCATCAAGCTCGTGTTCAACTTTCTAAAGATTCCAATGGAAGTTAAGTTAATCTCTCAGTTTCTATTGCTTTTAAATAAAAAATGTGTTCTATATGTTTACAACATTTTCGTACTCTGAAGAGTTTAGAGAGCTTCCAGTATATATCCTATATAGAAGGTGCTCAGTAGATTATTTTATCAGTTAAACCTTTCATTATTTTTAGATTTATAAAAAGATGTTTTCCTTAAGTATGATATCTACTCATAGTTTGAACATTTATATTATTTTATGTGTTATATTATACATACATTTATATTTATATAATAGATATTTACAAAAGAATATATAATAATCTAATCTAATCTAATCTAATCTAATCTAATCTAATCTAATCTAATATAATATAATATAATATAATATAATATAATATCCCATTTTGACTGAGAATAGTCAAGTTTCACAAGGTTTCTTAAAGGAAAAATGGCCAGCAGGGCCTTACATTACATTTATGGTACTAACTCCCATAGCTTCTTGAAAGTTTGCAATAATAATAATAATATAAAAACAAGATTTGTAATAAAAATATTAAAAGTACAATTTAAAATATTTTAAATCATCATCAATTTAAATTGATGCCTGTGTCTTAAATGCATATTTATGCACATGTATCTTAAATGTACATTTAATAACAGGGATTCAATTCCCTGTTTAATCCCTCAGTTGAATAAACTTGTAGTCCAGAGATCAGGGTGGTTACAAAAAGTCTCAGCCCTAAATCTGTATCAAACAAGCATAGCATCTATGTTGATAACCTTGCCCCTTTGCAAGCCGACAAATCTTTACCTCCCTCTGGGCAAAAAGCCAGGCAGAGGCGATCCTAATACGCTGCCCACTCCATCCCATCGTCTCTCAGCTTGCCTGTAGCTGCACCAAACAAGCACCTGCAGGGGGGGCATCAGGGTCACCTGCCTTTCCCATCCTTCATGCCTCTGCCTCCATCTGCTGCTGCTGGTGGTGCCATGCAAGCCTCCCGTGAGCCTCCCGTGAGCCAGGCAGTCACCCAGCATGCCTCCCCTCGCCTCTGCTTCCACGCTTGGACTTCTCAGTATTTGTGCTGAGAAGTCCAAAGGGCCAGTGGGCTGCGGCTGCTGCCAGACACCATCAGCACCTACATGCTCACCATGCTGGCCACACCCATCCCCCAGGCTTATTTTTGGGCTAGGGCTTATATTAGGCCCATCCCAAAAAATCAGGCGAGGGCTTGTTTTCCGGGTGGGTCTTATTTTCAGGGAAACATGGTAAGATATGGGTCTGTCTGTCCTATTTAGAATGTTGACTTGAAGTTGCAGCCTCAAATTAAGCTGAGTTAAAAAGACAGATTAGGGCAATTGTAAACTCTGTCATCTGAACTTAATTCTTCTGCCGAAGGATAATAGTCATGACTCTTGATTTTGCTCTAAGCCAGGTGTGTCCAACCTTGGCAACTTTAAGACTTGAGAATGTCAACTCTCAGAATCCCCATGGCTGGCTGGGGAATTCTGGGAATTGAAGTTCACAAGTCTTAAAGTTGCCAAAGTTGAGTGTGTCCCCCCCCCCAAGCATTATTTTCTCTGTAATAGCTAAGACATATCAATATCACATATGCCCAGAATAATTCCTAGAAATATCATAATTTAACTTTCAATAAAATAAATAAGAAGATATAAATGGGAAAAAAGTATACGCACTTGTTTTACCTGTATGAGTCCTGGTGTGAGTCTTCAGATGATCTGATCGGGAAAACTTTCTCTGACAGGTTTTACACTGGAAAGGTTTGACTCCTAAATACATAAAATAAATCTATTCTTGTATTCTAGTACCTTTGCAGGAGTATAAGAGTATAAGTTCTTATGAATGTCAGAAACAGACTTTTACTTTTATTTGGCAATTGCCATTTCCGCTCCTAAGTACAAACCTCCACATCTCTAGTCGCATTAATCAAGCAACTCAACTATCTGACCTTCCTCAGCCTCTTTGTCCTTTTTAACTCCATTTAGTGCTTTTACCCATGCCTTGATTTCTGGCAAAAAATGGAAGCATTAATTCACTTTGGAGTGAAAACTTGAAAAAATTGGAAATAATAAACGTCACATGATTGTGGTTCTTATTTCTCAATTCACTCTGAAACTTTTTCCCATTTCAGTTCAGGACAGCATTCTTCACATATCCAAGTGCTTTTTTAAAACTTTATCCATGATGTGATTTAAAAAAAAAAGGAATCTGAGTTTATTTTCCATATTTAAAAGATTCTTTAAAAATTAACTGTGCACATAATATAAATCACAGTATTCCAGTTACCTCTCACTTATTTATGAGCTCCAAATCTCTGTTAGTATTTAGTTAATTTAGTTATTTTAGTTATTTGAATTAGGTATTTTAAAATATGAGCAGCCATATAAATACGATGAAATAAATAAATCATAAAGTGTTCCTAATCTGTAGATGTCTATGCAAGGATGTTGTTGCATAGAAATATTTTCTCGTTATTTCTTAACATATCAGCTTTTTTTTTAAGTACTAAGGCTGAAATCGTAGTAAAGCCTAACTCTATTCAACTTAATGAATTTTATCTCTGTTTGAACAATTAGAAGTTTATCCAGTGGTCTGATCTTTATTGAAATTGTATATTTGTTTGAAACGAACTGTTAATCCTATAAGGTAGACCAGAGTGAGAAACTGATGCCACTTGTCCTACTTTTATTAGAGTGACCATAGTATCAGAATCGTATTAATTCTGAATATTCTTTCCCTCCTCCCTTTTTTAATCTTCTTGAGAATTAGGGAAGTGACAGTCCTTATTCATGAATTCCTCTTTGCATGGGTTTAAGCTACATTTATGTTTATTGCTTTGATAATGGATCTTCTCTCTCTCCCTCAAGGTCACTCTCTATACCCTCTACACATGCACAAGAGCTTTTCTTTCATTAGCCTGCAGTGCAAAGTAAGCTGCAAAACATGAGGTATGTTTGTTTATACTGTCCAATTTATTTGGGTTAGGATCAGTGGTGGGTTTCAAAAATATTTACTACTGGTTCTGTGGGTGTGGCTTGGTAGGCGTGGCTTGGTGGGCGTGGCAGGGTAAGGATACTGTATAATCTCCATTCCCACCCCACTCCAGGGGAAGGATACTGTAAAATCTCAATTCCCTCTCCAATCCAGGGGAAGGTTACTGCAAAATCCCCATTTCCTCCCAATCAGCTGGGACTTGGGAGGCAGAGAATTGATGGGGGAGCGGCCAGTCAAAATTTTTATTACCAGTTCTCTGAACTACTCAAAATTTCTGCTACCAGTTCTCTAGAACTGGTCAGAACCTGCTGAAACCCATCTCTGGTTAGGATTGATGACCTGAGTTAGAGTAGATTGAATAACTCTAATTACTTCATAAAGTAATGGTGGGACAGCGAAGAACTGATGCAACCTTTGTAACTCTCCTATAAGATGGTGGCACCAGAACAGGACTTTTTGCAAGGATTCGGTGATGACAATTCATAAGGTTTGACAACTTCTCTACAGATTCCAAACATATAGGAAATTGATGGGACTATGGTGTATGATGAAGAACAGAAGTCCCCAACCCAATTCATGGACCAGCACAAGTCCATGGCATGCCAGAAACTGGTCCACCCAACAAGTGAATTCCCATCCACGGGATGCAGGCAGGAAAACAAAACCAAGACCCCTCCAGTCCGTGGAAAAACCTGTCTCCATGGAACCAGTCCCTGGTGCCCAAAAGATTGGGGGCCACTGGTGTAGAGTCACAGGACTGGGATGTGCTCAACACTATTTTATTTCGGAAAGAGAAATTTATTAAAATTGACATACAAATTTGCTTGCATGCTTTAGGAACTCTGGGAGCCTTACTATCCCTAGTGCTTTGACTTGAATGCTTTCTTTGTGAGCAATATTACTGAAAAGCCACTAATGTTCTTTTAATGAATAATGCCAGAAATGAAGATTGGCTGGCTTTTATTATGCTTGTACTTACACTCTGTTGTTGCTTTTACTGCCACCTCAGGAAGCCCAGTAATGCATTGCAAAACTGTCACTCCACCCCAAGAAACCCCAGCGGGCCTAGCCCAGCCACTTTCACTGTCCTGCACTCTGAAAGCCCTCTTATCCTGAACTCTACCATCTGAGCTGACCAGCTTGCTCCCACTAATGATGACTTACACCAGGGCTGGTCCTTCACAAGGCAACTGCTAGCCATATGAGGCCATCTTCCCCAGGTCTCAAGAGGCAAACTCCATGTGAGACCTGGAGAAGAAAGCATTATGTGGCAAATATTATGTGCAAATTGCCTTGCAAAGGACCAGGCTGGGTATGTTTGGTCAGCAGCAGCAGCAAGAAGACTACAAAGGTCAGCTAGGGTGGCAGGGGCCACAGAGAGCAGAGGGCCAAAAGGGCAAAGATGGGGAAAAGATAGGTGGCTGGAGAAAAACATCAGGGACAGGTTATCCTTGTCCATTCATTCAGCACTGCCATAGCTTTGAATGATTGCTAAAGCAATAGTCATAAATCAAGGATACCTGTATCATTTCTAAAACAAATTATTAAACCTCTTAAGATTTGTTAAGTAACTATTATTTCAACTATCAAGGCATATAACCAATAAAGGTACATATGTGCTAGTTGTTCCCAACTCTAGGGGGCGGTGCTCATCTCCATTTCAAAGCCGAAAAGCCAGCACTGTCTGAAGATGTCTCCGTGGTCATGTGGCTGGCATGACTAAATGCCAAAGGTGCACAGAACGCTGTTACCTTCCCACCAAAGATGGTCCCTATTTTTCTACCTGCATTTTTTATGTGCTTTTGAACTGTTAGATTGGCAGAAGCTGGGACAAGTAAAGGGAGCTCACCCCATTACGCAGCACTAGGGACTCGAACCACTGAACTGCTGACCTTTTGATTGACAAGCTCAGCATCTTAGCCACTGAGCCACAGCATCCTTTATAACCAATATATCTTCCCACATTATTTATCAAGAATTACTTCCCAGCATTTCAGGCCAAAAATTTAGTTTCAGGATTGCCTATGCTCAGCATATACGGTTATAAATAATCAAATTATCAAACTACATATAAGACACAAATGCTCTTCCCAAGGTACAGACTAACTGATCTGTACTAACATTACTATATTTTTAAAGGGAATATAAATAAAGTTCAGCACTGCTTCTTTGTAGTATATTTCTGAACTTATACAAACACATAAAAGGTCATAGTCCCAGCCTTTAATGCTCTTAAAAGCAAAAAAAAAATTACAATTCCATTTCACAAACCCTTGATAAGGGAACCCGCAAATTGCAACAAATGTCAAAAGCTCAGATATGCAACAAACCTGTATGTCGCCTTTGGTGCCTTTTGAGTTGATCTGAACGAGAGAATCTTCGTTCACAGTCCTTGAAGTCACACTGATACGGTTTTTCTCCTTAGAAAAAAACCAAGTTTATTTGAAGGAAGAAAATAACATTGTAGGCATTAAATGAAACTTCAATTAACATGCTAGAACAACTCTCACATGTAATATAGAGAGAGTGCAATGGATTATCTTTAGAGAAAAGATAATATAAATGTTTATTTTTTTAAAAAAATGATGTTTCCACACTTTCTAACTTAAAAATAAATGGAATTGTGTAAACAATTTATTGTGCAAAGGCCAAGGCTCTGAGGGTATAAAAAAGATGGGGTTAGTAACTGTTATTTTTTTGGGGGGGGGCTGCTATTTATTGTAAAATTTTTGTAGTTGTGATATCTTACAGCTTCTTACATAACATCTTCCCAATTGCATTTACCTATCTCACCAAATCAGGCAGGGGGGACATGCAGCAAATCCCATCTTCAAAGGAGTTCCATCTGGCATGGTTTCTCTGCTGTAGCCCCTGCCCTCTGAATTACCCTGATATTAGCTCCATCTCTGTTGGCCTTCCAGAAGGCCCTTAAAGTTTCTTTTCTCTTCTTTCTTTTTTAATCATCCATGGTGATCCAAGGGGCAGCCTACAAGGTGGCTATATGAGAGCAAGTGGTGTTTGTTCTCCCACATTCATGGGTTTTACAGGTGTATTTGATATGTTCTTTTTACTTAGTTTTTATTTATTTATTTATTTATTTTATTTATTTTATTTTGTCACAACAATATATGTAGGAATCATACAAAAGATTATATAGTATATAAACATATATGAGTAAATATAAGGAAGTATAAGCATATATATAGAAAGAAGAAAAGAAAAACAATAGGACAGGAACGGTAGGCACGTTTGTGCATTTATGCACGCCCCTTATGGTCCTCTTAGGAATGGGGTGAGGTCAATAGTAGAAAGTTTTTGGATAAAGCTTTTAGGATTATGGGAAGAGACCACAGAGTCAGGTAAAGTATTCCAAGCACTGATGATTCTGTTACAGAAGTCATATTTTCTGCAATCTAGATTAAAGCGGTTGACATTAAGTTTAAATCTATTAGTTGCTCTAGTATTATTGCAATTAAAGCTGAAGTAGTCTTTAACAGGAAGGACATTACAATAGATGATTCTGTGAGTTAAACTTAGGTCTTGTCGAAGGCGACGGAGTTCCAAGTTTTCTAAGCCTAGGATTTCAAGTCTGGTGGGATAGTTGTTTTCAGAGGAATGGAGAACTCTTCTTGTAAAATATTTCTGGACACGTTCAATTGTATTGATGTCAGAGATGTGGTGAGGGTTCCAAACAGGCGAGCTGTATTCTAGAATTGGTCTAGCAAATGTTTTATATGCTCTGGTTAGTAGTGTGGTGTTTTTGGAAAAGAAGCTACGCAAGATTAGGTTTACAACTCTTAGAGCTTTTTTTGCTATGTAGTTGCAGTGGGCTTTGGCACTTAGATCATTTGACATGAAAACTCCAAGGTCTTTAACGGGATGGGGGTCGTCTGTAAGGTAATGTCCATCTAGTATGTACTTAGTTTTTGGGTTCTTTTTTCCTATATGTAAGACTGAGCATTTGCTGGTTGAAATTTGGAGCTGCCAATTTTTAGACCAAGCGATTAGATGATCAAGGTCGTTTTGAATGATAGAAGTATTGTCTGTGGTGTTAAATAGTTTGACATCATCAGCAAAGAGAACACAATTACTTGAGATATGGTCACAAAGATCATTAATGAATAGTATAAAGAGTGTTGGTCCAAGAACGCTGCCTTGAGGAACGCCACTCTTGACAGTTTTTACTGTTTTTAGATTGCTATGGAGCTTTTAACTGTTATATTGTATGCTGCCCAGAATCACATTTTTGCGAAATCAGTGGCTATAGAAATATACTAAATAAACAAATGAATTGTTTTAAATTTTTAACTGCTTATTGTTAACCACCCAAAGGCATTGGCTAAGATGAGTGTCTTAAAAAAAAAAGAAATATTTGTAACAGACAGAATAGGTTATTCAGCCAACAGTTAAAATCCATGCATTTGCAACTAAAGAATTCCAGTGCTAGAGTGCATATATGGAGCAATGAATACTTGTGACAAAGAATCAGCCCTGAAAAAATAGGGAAATGTTCAGGAAAGGAATTGAACATTGTTTACAAAAAGGAATCATGAGAATCTTGTTTAATTGCTTTGTGGTTGTAATAAAGAAACATCTTTTTATAGACACTTGTTTATTAATTAAGGCAAAGGTATACTTTTTATGTAACGTTTTTACAAAATGAGTTTTTTGCATTCAAGTTATAGTTCTGGAATGCTAGCAGCATCTGAAAAATTGGCATCCCTAGCAAATTATCTCAATACTGTAGAACCCAAGCAAGGTAATGAGCATTAGATTTGTGGTTTAGCATGGTTGTCAAGAGTTAAATGTGTTGGTATTTTTGCTCATCAGTAGCTACTAGTCTGTGGTCTCAGCAGATGGTGAACCCAGTCAACCAGACAACCTTGGCTGATTTTAGAAGCTAAGCAGGGTCAGTCCTAGCTGGACTTGGATGAAGAAACTGCCTGGGAATTTCTGGATTGTTGGCTAAACACTTTTCATAATACTGCCAAGAAAACTGTATTGATGTAGTTAGGCTTAACTTAGGCATTTTTACTTTTAACCTAGTTCCCCATCTTGGATAATCAAAAACAATTGCATTGTCATGCCATCATATTTGAGGGGGGCATATTGAGATGTAATACACTAATATATATAAACCAAGTTCTAATTAAAATTGTAGTTACAATATATCTGGAAAAAACTAGAGTGGGAGAATCTGACCTCTTAGCAGCAAATCTGCTCTGTAGTAAAGTCAACAAAGAAATTGCAGTCTGTATAAAATGAGTTGAGTAGGTTCAAATTTTAGTTTTGTATAAAGGAAGTCAGAAAGAAAGTTACAAATGTTTAACTTGCATACTCCATGGCTATTTTTCTATTTCCTCGAAGAGTTGTTATAACTTTTTTTTTAAAAACCTCCATTAATATAAATCTTGTTACTTAATGAAATTATTTTTACCGGGGATAATCTGTTACAAAAACTTTATCTTCAAAGTGATGAGTTATTATATTCAGTTTGCTATAAAACTGAGTTTTGCTGGGAAGAAAAAGTTCATTGAAACTAAGTATCACTTTGTGTGTCTTTTTTTAAAAAATCCTCAAGTCATACATCACTTGCAAACTAATAAATCATTGTTGCTACTTCATTTTAATGATGGGTAGAAATGGGTGCAACATTATTGATAATTTTTTTTTAATACATTATTTTGGGTGTTCCAAGAAAAGAGTACTTTTTTATATCTGGGTCAACAGTATTAATACTAGGAGGGGACTTAGTAAACAACTATAATTGTAACAGATTTATCAGCAAAATTTCTGCTGAAGCAGAGATAAGCACTGATACAAATTCCAGCTTTGTGCATCAGAGTTCCACAGATAGTAACACTATGCAAAATAACAATTTTCAGGAAGTGTAATGAATCAGTTGTTTTATAAGGAAAATCTTATGACCCACTCCTTTTTCTTTTCTTTTTTTTAAATTAATTGCTATTCAGCTGCTACCCTATAAAATTTGAATCTACATTTTAAGAACCTTCGCTATGAGAACCCCACAAGTAAATATTATTTAGAATGATACATGAATCCCTTAAAAAAAATAATCCTGAGGTATCCAAAACACTAGAGGATTTATTATGATGCACACTTCTGTGGATTATAGTTCACTTCACTGTAATCTGTAAAGTTAGGATTTAAAACGGGTGCCACATCTTTTTGTAACATTCAAATGTGAAATTACAGGTAGTCCTCAAATTGCAACCACAATTGAGCCCCAAATTTCCATTGCTAAGCAAAACAGTTGCTAAGTGAGTTTTGCCCAGTGGTGGGCTGCTGCTGGTTTGGACTGATTTGGGTGAACCGGTAGTTGTGAACTGCAGGTGGCCCTGCCCCGCCCACCCACTTGGGTGCAACCCCATCCTACATCGCTGTGTTTTAGACGCTGCATGCATATGTGGACGGCACACGCAAGCGAATTGCCGTGTTTTGTGTTGACACACACATGCGTGGATGGCGCACATGCACATTTCTGGTGCTGGGCGAACTGGTTGTTACAGTATGTGATACCATCTCTGGTTTTGCCCCGTTTTACAACCTTTCTTGCCACAGTTGGCACCTGATTCGCAGTGGTTAAGGTACTATAGTAGAAACATGGTTGTTAAGTGAATCTGGCTTTCCCATTGACTTCATACATCATAATGTCGCACAGGGTCTTTATCATATGACTGAGGACACTGCAACTGTCATAAATACATGCCAGTTGCCAAGCATCCAAATTTTGATCAGATGACCATGAGAAAAATGGTCACAAATCACTTGTTTTCAGTTCCGTTGTAACTTTGAATGGTCACTAAACAAATGGTTGTAAGTCGAGGACGACCTATATACACTCATCCCTTGTGGAAATCTTCTTGTGGAAATGGCTGCATGTGTCACATTTTCATATGAGTACATGATGCCACTGAAGTAATAGATTGACAACTCTACTCCCAGAATGCTTGGGCCTAGAAAGGCCATGAAAGGCTTCCATTACCATAGGAAGGGCTGTGAGATACTGGATGAGGCAACTATTTTGGGGCAGTTTTGCACTCCATGAAGATACTTACCAGTGTGTTTTCTACCATGCATCTGCAAATGAGACAGTTTAAAGTATCGTTTGTTACAGCCGGGATACACGCACATGAAAGGTCGCTTTTCATTTGTGTCGCCTGCTGATCTAACAATTGTTGGAGCCACTCCAGACATCCGCCGCATATCCTATAATGGCATAAAGAGGAGGGTTTTACATACAATATATTCTTGGTCTCATCAGAGAACTGTAACAACTATAGTGCAAGGGTGTCCAACCCTAGCAACTTGTGGACTTCAACTCCCAGACTTCCCTAGCCAGGATGACTAGCTGGGGAATTTTGGGTGTTGAAGTCCACAAGACTTAAAGATGTCAAGGTTGGAAAAAGCCCCACCCCCACATCCCCACTATACTGCAACAAGACATCCTATAGACATTTAAGTTTCCCCGAAATATAGGTAGCATCAAATCCTGACCTTGTTATTTGTTTCATGTCATAAAGGAAATTGTAACACAGTTTCCCACAATCCCAAAGGCTGTAGTAGCATTTCACAAGGGAAAATGCTTGGTCCTTCATTTTTCCTTCTCATTAATTTTCTGCTTGCAGGAAAGCCCTCCAAGTATTGGACTACAACAACACCCATAAATCCCCTCCATTATTTTTATCCAATGTGGTTTGGTAATCATGGGAGTTGTAACTCAATATATCTGGAAGATTTCTCAGCAAAAGGGGGCAAATTAGGATTAGTCAGCAATAGATAACTTAAACATTTTCCATTTAGTTATATATAAAGTGAAACTACATTCTAATAAAAAATATATAGTGTTTCCTTGCTATTATCAAAGCAGCTAGGTAATCAGTCCAAAATTATATACTTTCCTTAATATACTCACTTGAATTCCTCTAAAAACTCCATGAGTATGTATTCTGTACTGGGCCCCACAGCTGTATAACATTGGGGCTGCGTGATTATCACTTTCATATCCTGTTCCATGGCTGAAAATAAAGAGAGATCAAAGGTTGGAAAGTAAGCTTAATTAGAAAAATGAGTTTGCAAAAGTTTGCAACATTTCTTCATTTATGCTAAAATGGTTTCAAAACATTTCAACAGTTTTAAAGTTCAAACTTCCTATGCAGAAAGATACCACGATTTTGCTAAAAACGGGCTGCAAAGAAAGAAGATAAATTTTGTTCACCTATACTTACAATGCCCATATGTCCTTTATTATAAAGTATGGTCTGTAGGGGATGAGCAGGCTGAGCCTAAGGGAGGGATCAAATGTGTCATCAGTCTTGAGTCCCTTTGTGTTCACAAGATACCTAGGTCCCGCCTACCTTGGATTCCATTGACTCTTATCTATCACCATCAATTTGACCATTAGTAGTTTAGATTCTTGTAGAACACTTAAGCTTGCAATAAACCTTTATGTTCATTTGAACTGCTTAGATTTTCTGATTTTTCAGGCTTAACACAGTCCTTTATTTCAGAAAGCTGTCCTTTAGTTTTATTTATTTTTCAAAAACTCACTTTTATTTTGCTCATTTTCCTTGTATTGTATAAATGGTACCACTTGATGCACCGTTTTTCACATTCATATAAAAAACGTGGACATTGAATTGTCTTTAAAATATTTTAGATATTTTTATTAGAATGTGTGTTTTTGTAACTTTTATTTTTGTTTTTTAATTTTCCTTCATTAGGCAAATTTATAGATATAAACAATTTTTTTTAATCTTTATGAACCTCTTTCAGCCTTGCCCTCTTTTCTGGTTTGTCCTTTATTTTTTCCAAGAAAACATGACTTTGGTAGCCTATATTTTAACAATTGAATATTGAAACATTTTTTTAAAAAAAATAATAGAGAAAAATAGTAGAGCCATAAAAAGTAATACTGTATATATGCAGGTTATTTATCAGCTAAATGCCAAGTTGATAATTACGAATATCTTTGGAATTAGTAAAATGCCTCAGGTTTCACATTAAGTGCAGTGGGGTTTTTTTGTCAGCACCTCATGACTCAGATATAAGCAGATAGGACAGAGAAAGTGATGACATTTACAAGAAGAGCAGAACTTGTAGCCACAGGATAGGATTACAAATCAGTGTCCTAACTATTTTATTCACACATCAGCTTAAAAGATGCATTGTGGCTTAACCTTTAGCCAAAGGGGAAACTACTCCCTGTAAAAATCAATGATCTCTTTTACTTCCAGCGAGGCAACAACTACACCAAACTATTTTATTTTACTTTTGAAATTTTTAAATCCCCAAGGCTAGAAATCTTTTTAATATTATCAATATGTGTTCTGCAATGCTCCCCAAATTTCAAATAATCATGATCATTATAACAATTTATGATGGCCTAGATCCAGAAATATTAAACATCAATGAAAATGGTAAAAGAAAAGAAAACATTGGAGGATGTCAAGATGGACAACAGATAAACAGAGTTGTAACTATTTTACAACTCCAACCCCAAGGCTGTGTGCTCTCCCCACTTCTCTTCTCTCTGTATACCAATGACTGCATCTCCAATGATCCATTTGTTAAGCTACTGAAGTTCGCAGATGACACAACAGTGATTGGTCTCATTCGAGACAATGACGAATCCGCATATAGACGAGAGGTCGAACGACTAGCCTTGTGGTGCAACCAAAACAATCTGGAACTGAACACACTCAAAACCGTAGAAATTGTGGTAGATTTTAGGAAAAACCCTTCCATACTTCCACCTCTCACAATACTTGACAACACAGTATCAACAGTAGAAACCTTCAAATTTCTGGGTTCTATCATATCGCAAGATCTCAAATGGACAGCTAACATCAAAAACATCATTAAAAAAGGACAACAAAGAATGTTCTTTCTGCGCCAACTCAGTAAGCTCAAACTGCCCAAGGAGCTGCTGATCCAGTTCTACAGAGGAATTATTGAGTCTGTCATTTGCACCTCTATAACTGTCTGGTTCGGTTCTGCAACCCAACAAGAAAAACACAGACTTCAGAGGATAATTAGAACTGCAGAAAAAATAATTGCTACCAACTTGCCTTCCATTGAGGACCTGTATACTGCACGAATCAAGAAGAGAGCCGTGAAAATATTTGCAGATCCCTCGCATCCTGGACATAAACTGTTTCAACTCCTACCCTCAAAACGACGCTATAGAGCACTGCACACCAGAACAACTAGACACAAGAACAGTTTTTCCCGAAGGCCATCACTCTGCTAAACAAATAATTCCCTCAACACTGTCAGACTATTTACTGAATCTGCACTACTATTAATCGTTTCATAGTTCCCATCACCAATCTCTTTCCACTTATGACTGTATGACTATAACTTGTTGCTGGCAATCCTTATGATTTATATTGATATATTGATCATCAATTGTGTTGTAAATGTTGTACCTTGATGAATGTATCTTTTCTTTTATGTACACTGAGAGCATATGCACCAAGACAAATTCCTTGTGTGTCCAATCACACTTGGCCAATAAAATTCTATTCTATTCTATTCTATTCTATTTAATTATTTGTCAACAAGTACATGGAACAAGTATCAGTATAGACATAGACATGGACACATGAAAATTGGCACAAATAAATGGATATAAATAAGCAAAACATAGCCATAAAGAATAAAATGAATACATATAAATGGGGACAGGGGACTTTCGGTGGCGCCGTAGGCATTGAAGACAGTCCTTTGGATCGTCAGCCCCGCGATCATGTTAAAAGCCGCCCAGACAGCGCAAATCAGCTCTTCTCGGGAGAAGAGAGAAAGGTGAGCAGTTAGGTTTAGGTAGAGCTCCCTGAAAGCCCCAGGAGTAATTCTTGGGGCTTGAAGGGTGAGAGCTCCCTGGAAAGCCCGATGGAGCTCCGGATCCGGGACGCTTCTGCTTTTAAGCAGAACAAAATGGCGCAACCACCTCTGCAACCAATGTTAATGTTAACCTGATTCTAAAGCAGATGGAGCAAAGACAGGAGCGCTGGCAATTGTAACTGCAAGTACTAAATTTTAACTCTGTATCTATATTGTTTCCTTCTTAAATAACTTAAGAAGAACAAAGGAAATGGCGCCTGTGTTTTAAGAGGGCATGAAAGCAAAATAAAGAAAATTCCTGTTAACATCGTTAGTACCCTTAGCACTGCTTAAGGAAGAGTGGAAAATAATGAAAGGACTATAGATTATAGAATTGACTTACTTAATCTAATTACAGTGTTTTTGAAAAGAGTTAAGAAGAATTGGACTTATTGATTTTATTAAACTTAAAGTAAGAAATGGCCTCTAAGCAACTAAAGCTTGGTGTTTCTAAGAGTGCTGGAGGTTCGCCAGCTCATATGGCTAATCCACAAGTATTGAATTTGGAAGCTTTACAAGAATCTTTGAAGGAATTTTTAAAGGAATCTTTAGAGGAAGCCTTAAAGCTCCAAATTGCTGTTATGGAGGAAAACTTTAAGGAAATTGCAGAGGAGATGTTGGAAATTAGAGACATTGTTGAGGTGTGGAATAAGGACATAAGAGAAGATATAGTGTTAGCATTTCAAGGTTTGGCAAAAAATATGATCCAGCTGGATGAAAGAGTGGAAGAAATTAATCAATTTAATTTGAATTTGGAAAATAAAATGGTGGAGGTCCAAACCAAGATGGAGACGGCAGATGAAGAAGTAGTTTTGTTACAATAGATTGATGGAGTTTGCCCTGAGAGTGAGAGGATTGAAAGAAGATAATCGAGAGAATTTAAAAGAGATTTTTGTAGAGGCTTTCGCACAGATGATTGGAGAGCAACCAGCAGACCTTTTAATTCAAATTGACAAAATCTATCGTGTTAACTCTTGGGTTGCTAGACAGAGAAAACTGCCAAGAGATGTTGTGATTTATTTTACAACCAGAAAGATCAGAAATGAAATTTTACAAGCATCTTATAAGAACAAAATTCAAATAGTAGGACAAGAGGTATTAGTCTTGAAAAAAATTCCTCCTAAAATGCTAAGCAGCAGAAAGGAGTTTCCTTTTTTGGTGGATGAATTCAGAAATCGACAAATACAGTTTAGATGGGATGTTCCAACTGGACTAACAGTAACCTATAAAGGAGAAAGATATCATCTTAATACAGTTTGGAAGGCAAGAGATTTTAATACCAATATATTAAAGGCTGGAAGCCCACCATCGCCAGATTCCAGAAAGGAGAAGAGAAGTGGAGATGGCAAAAAAGTGGGAGAAGGAAGGAAAGCAGAAAGCACAAGCTGGGACTGTAACTATTGAAGAAAATTTACTCCAATTTCTGGCTATTCCCCAAGTTCTAGAATTAATGGAAAAAACAGGAGATGTAAAAGAGCAAAGATTGACCCGAGCAGCCACTAAACGTAGAGAACAAGAAGCAAAGATGTAACAATCTCAAGCGATAATTTAAGAAAGTAACAAAACAGAAGTTGTGAGGAGGGTTAGGCTGAAGAGGAAGATTTAGGAAGATCTCCAGATGATGCTTCAAAAGTTTCAAGGTGCCAAGAATAGCAATTAGATTTTTAACATGGATATGATGGAGGATTTGGAGTTGAGAGACATTTGGCGAGAGTGGAATGCCGAAGAAAAAGATTTTACTTTTTTTTTTTCCTGACAGATACCAAACTTTTTCTAGGATTGATTTTATACTAATTATTAATTATTTGTTTTCTAGGGTAAAGAAGACGAAGATATGTTCAAGAATCTTGACTGATTATAGTCCGGTGGAACCTGACTAGGAAAAGGGTGTTAGGAGATCTTGAAGGTTAAATGAAAATTTGTGCAGATATGAAGAAGATGTAAAGGAATGTAAAAGACAAATGAAAGAATTTTTCGTTTGAATATAATAAAAAAGAAAGAGTAACTACTCATATTTAGTTCAGGAAATAAAAAAGTAAAAGAAATAATAAATATATACAAGGGTAGTTTAATATGTTGATAGTAGACTAGATGGTAAATAATTTGCAACATGTTAAGCATATTATATTTTATAAAGTTAACAAACTAGGTAGATGGTTAGCATATGTAATAAGAAAATAGATAGATATCTAATTGATTTCAAATCTAATATCAGCAGCTAGACTATTGGTAGTGCAATATTGGAAGAAGGAACATTTGCCTACTATTGAATATGTATAGAATGCAAGAATTGTATCTGTATTTCTTTTTTGTAAAAGGGGAGTTAAGGTTCCGGGGAGGATGGGAGTTTATGGATAGTTAGCGTATTCTAGCTTATGATTGTTAGATGTTATACCCTGTATTTTGCTCTTGGAAGTCCGGGGGGGGGGATTGGGAGAGGGTGGGAGGGGGGAGAGGTTGAGGGGGGGTGGAGGGAGAAGGAGGGGAAATATTTGTAAAAACTTTATAAAACTTTTTAATAAAAAATATAAAATAAATGGGGACAGTAGGACAGGGATGGTAGGCACGCTGGTGCACTTAGGCATTCCTCCTTAGGGACCTCTTAAGAAACATGTAAGGCAGGGGTGAAATCTAAAAATTTTCCCTACCGGTTCTGTGGGCATGGCTTAATTGGTGGGCATGGCTTGGTGGTCAGATGACTGAGTGGGCATGGCCAATAACAATAAATAATAAAAATAATAAACAAAGTATAAAAAACAATAAGAGGTATCAAAAACCAACTTTCACACTTTACACACACACAACACAACACAACACAACTGACTCACACACAATGTAAAAGCAGATGCACTTCACACTTCACACTTCACACACCCACAAAAAGCTCAAAAACCAACTTTCACACTTTACACACACACAACTCACACACACACACACAAAAAAAATGCCATATACAACTTTCTGAGATTTTGTGTGTTTGTGTAGTTCGAGTGAAACACTACAGAAACACCCCAAATCTCAGAAAGCTGCACAAATATTTTATTATTTTATTTTATTTTATTTTATTGTGGACTTCAAATCCCAGAGTTCCTCAGCCAGCAAAGCAGGAAGTCAAAGCAAGCTTTTTTTTTTCTTCAGTAGCTGAAGAAAACATGCCAGCCCGAAAGATCAGTAATTATAGGTAAGTGAGGAGGGGGAATTGGCTGGGCATGGGTGGGGGCTCTTGTAAGTGGGGGCTGTTAAAAAGTGAGTTTAAAAACCTGTCAGGATCAGGAAACTCCTCTGGGATCGCCAGAGGAGGCTTTTAAAACCTCCGGTTTTTTTCTTTTTTTTTTCCCCTTCGGCTGAAGGGTTTTTTTAAAAAAAAACTTTTAAAGTGTTCTGATGATCTCTGCTCAGCCCCGCGATCATCAGAGGGTGTTTTGTTTTTTTTACTTTTAAAGATATATTTTCGGCTGAAGAAAAACTTTTAAAAGTAAAAAAAAAACCCTCTGCTGATGGTGCGGCTCAGCAGAGGCAGGGGGTGGGGCCAGGGATTTTTGCTACCGGTCCTCCGAACCAGCAGCTGCCATCACTACCTAATCGGGGGAGCCGGTGCGAACCGGGAGCATTTAACCCCTGACATAAGGTCCACGGTAGACAGTTTAAGGTAAAATGTATGGGAGTTAGAGAGACTATCAACAGGATCAGGTAGAGTGTTCCAGACATTTTTTTTTATTTATTTACATTTATATCCTGCCCTTCTCCGAAGACTCAGGGTGGCTTACATTGTGTAAGGCAATAGTCTCATTCTATTTGTATATTTATATACAAAGTCAACTGATTGCCCCCCCAACAATCTGGGTCCTCATTTTACCTACCTTATAAAGGATGGAAGGCTGAGTCAACCTTGGGCCTGGTGGGACTCGAGCCTGCAGTAATTGCAAGCAGCTGTGTTTAATAACAGGCTTCTTACAGCCTGAGCCACACCGCGGCCCTACTATTTACTACTCTATTACTGAAGTCGTATTTTCTGCAATCAAGATTAGAACAGATAACATTTAGCTTGTAACTATTGATAGGCCTTGTGCTATCGCGGTTAACGTAGTCATTAATAGGTAGGATGTTGTGCACTAAGCCTAGGTTGGAACATAGATGACGTAGTTCAAGGTTATCCAGGCCTAAAATTTCAAGCCTGGTGGTATATGGTACACTTTGCTTCATTTGTGCTTCCTTTTCATTCCTGCTGCTGCTTAGTATTTTGCTACAATTCGGATTAGAGGGGATTTGAAGTCTGAAAAAAGTATACTCATATGAAAGTCATCTGTTTTCCTCATAGAGGAAACAAGGATAAAATATAAATGCTGTGCATGTCTTTGTGGATGCCATAGTAAAATAACACATGTAGTAGTGTTTCAATATCCTTGGATATTGATATTGAAATTGAATAGGATATTGAAATCCCACAGAATACCGAAATATTGAAATCCCGTGGGCAAACTTGTTTTTTGTATGAGATCCTAAAATAATTCTCTTGTAATAGTACCCAAGGCAAAACATTATGCCTTAACTTCCCTATGCCAAGCTATTTACACCTTCCATCTAAGAGCCTATGGAGATTCTTGATCATTTAGATCATGGTTGTCCCAAAGGTGTTTTTCAAAAGGTAAATGGGTTTTCTTGGGTTGTTTGTTTGGTTGGTTGGTTGGTTGGTTGTTTTGAGAACATTTCAAGTAAAATGTTTTTGAAGCTTTGTGGATGAGAAGTGAACTGAAGAATCTCAGAAAGCTGAAAAAGCTTTTTGGATGAGAAGTGAAATGTTTTCAAGAAAAGAGTCAAGAAAGTCCAGTTGTCTTTTGAAAAGCACTTTTGTGATTTCCATCTGAGGGGGACTACCATTTAACCTCTATAGAAGTTTACCATTGGCATGGTCATACCCTCAGGAATTGCTTTCCAAACCTATATGTCTTTTATTTTTCTTCTATGACATTGAACTGGAAATAGCTGAGGTACACTTTTCAACTAAAAGTCAAAGTCTCTTTTCAATTACATATGATTTACCTTATATAATCCCAGATAAGCCAAGAATTTTAAGTGCCAAAATATACTTTAAATATTGGGTTTGTCTTATCTGCAGATGGGCTTATACATGCGTCTATACAGCATAAGAATTATTTACCCTGAAATGAGATCAAGTTTGGGTTCAAATGGGGTTTGGTTCCATTACAGAACTAGGTGAAGAATTAAACTTTTATTGAGCCAACTTTGTCAAGTTGGTTCATGCTATGATTTTTGGTCACACAGAGTTCCTCTTTAACTAGAACTATGTGACTTTTCCTTAACTGAGAAACCTTAGATTTTCTCAAAGCATTAAACTCTGATATACCCCAAATTCTACTGTTTACGGTCATGAATAAAAAGTAGAATCATTTTACTTTTACATTTTTATCTACAGCATGTTTAAATCAGTTCTATTATAGGGAATAGAATGGACATCTTTATCCATTATCTTTATCTTTAATATTAGCCAGACAACTGTCTAAATCTTGCATGGATGAGGGGCAGGGCAATGACATGGGGACCTTATAATCCTTCACAAGGTAGGAAGAATCCACTACTGATGTCTATTCCAGATAAACAGAACTGGATAAGATTTATGGAGTTGAATTTGTCTTAGACATAATAGTTGATTTAATAATTTCCAGAGCCAAACTCTCCATTGAAAAGTAACAATTGAACAATGCCTCTATGTGAAAGTAACAATTAAAAATTTGCACTAAATCAATCTAAGTGTTCCATCTTAAATAAACTTTTCAGAGGCATCACCAATTTAAACAGCTTGAACATTCAAATATGCGTGAGTCATGGTTAAAGACTCATAAAAAAGTAACTGATGAAGTGCCTGAACAATTTAGTTTTATAATGCTAACATATCATGCTCCCAGTTCTGATATTTAGTGTCAAAAGTTTTGAAAGAGGAGAACAGAAAGAAAGAAAGAAAGAAAGAAAGAAAGAAAGAAAGAAAGAAAGAAAGAAAGAAAGAAAGAAAGAAAGAAAGATATAATATGTATACTTCATATCCTAGCAATCAATGAATATACAACCAGGAAACAAAAAACAATACCTGAAAAATGTCAGATAAAGGCTATTTAGCTATCTGAAAATCCCTTAAAAACCTTTCAAGTCAAGGCAGAAGGTATTAAAATTATTAATTAATCATAATGTTATATAGTGTGTATATGACTGGTAAAACAGAATATATTGTGTGATGAAAAACAGAGCAGTTCTGAAGAATCACTTTAGTGTGGTTTTAAAAAAATCTTGAGAGATTAATTTCTGATCTGAAAAGTATGAAGCTTTCAATTACTTCATTACACCACTGTTATTTTGTTACACTGGCAAATTTCATGATTCATAGCCTACATTCCCAAGTTAATAAAGCTACACTAAGCATTTCTGAAGAACATAGTGACAAGTTAGCAAACATCAGCATGAAATATGAATACAGAACAATTCATCATAATCAGACTTGAATGTTTTAAAAATAGTTGGGGGGTGGGAAGCGTTTACATAGAACAGACCCTACATTAAGCTATAGCATTTTAAAGAAGAAATTGGCATGCTTGCATATAGAAATAGGGGGAAAAATATGAGGCAGAGGAAAAATGCCATTTTCATTTAGAAACAAATGAAAAGGAGTTTAAGGTTTCCAGTTTACTTAAGATATTTCTTATTGGAATACTGAAAATAACCATCATCTTTTTAAAAAAAATATAATTATTAAAGCAGCTATATTATCCAAATGAGTTATGATTTTTTTAAAGTATTTGTTGAAATATTCTCATTGGTTAAAACAATGTTTTTCCTTTTGCCTAAAAGAGTTAGGATTAGGATGCTCTTACAGTATATCCATTAATTTTTGGTGGTTTTAAGCATGTGAATTACATTAAATTAATCCAAGGTGTTTTGCATGAAGAGGTGGCATTTCTGCTGATAACAGGATGTTCTCTCCTGTTGAAGACCTACATCACCATTCCATCCTCATTCCATTCCTTCATTAATCCTCACGGACAGTTCTGGACACCAAAGACCCCCAAAGGCAAGAAGAGGGTGAAGGTGGTTATAGTATACTTTACTATAGTATAGTATTTTCATGCATCTAAGGGTGTAAACCATTGTTATTGCAGCACTTGTTACTTTTAGGCTTACTAGCTTCTTCAGCTGTGGCCTGATTGAACTTGAATTATATTCAGACTTGCAATTAAATTGAATATTTCATTTTGCTACCTACTGATAGTTTTGGTGATACCCTGTTTTCTAACAGAATACTCATCACAATACTCAGCAAGTGTAATTTCTATGGAAGCAGAAAGACAACTTAGAGAAAGCAATTTTTTTTTTTTGCTTTGAAACTCTGTTTCAAAAGTACTGTTTTCCATCTTGAATCAACTTGCGCCCTTCCAAGCAGTTAGTTTACTGATTCCTTCCAGTCTTGTAACATACCCAGCTCCAACTAGCCGCAACATCTGGCACACCTCACTCTCTTCAGTGGCTGGGCATTGCCCTATGGCCATTTCATCTTGGCTGCTGGGTTGCTATTTTCTTAATGGAGCAGCGATTTCCCTTTTTTATTCTTTCTAACTGTTCCAAAAATGATTTATATAAACAGAATACAATACATAAAGTTCCCTGGAAGCCATGCTTTCCCTCTCTTCTACCAGCACAACTTTGCTTCGTTCATTCATTCATTCATTCATTCATTCATTCATTCTTTTACTTTAATCTCACCTTTATTACTTTTATAAACAACTCAAGCTAGTGAATTTACCAAATATTCCTTCTACCTCATATTTTTCCCACTCTCTGAATGAACCCCTGCATTTTCTTGGGAGATTTCAGAAATAGTTTCCCATTGCCTTCTTCTTAGGGTTGAGAAAAAATGTCTACCCCAAGATCACCCAGCTGGTTTCATGCCTAAGGCAGGACCAGAAATTAAAGTCTTCCAGTTTCTAGCCTAATACCTTAACCACTCCACCAGACTTTTATGAATGGCTTGCTTAAAACTTTACTGTTATTAAAAGTAATGTATCATATTTCCATTTTTTAAAAAAAATATTAAGAAATGCATTTATAAAGAATAGAAATTCCATTAATAAAAATATATAAATGTATTTGCAGCTGGATCTTTATTATTCCTAGTTTCTTTTGATGGGCAGCACAAGGGAGAAGTTGATTAATATGGTAGTTTATGAGAAATATAATGAATAACAATCAATGGCTGGGAAATTTCTCTGAGAATAACAGATTGCTTTCAGTTGTTCAACCACGGCTGAGAAAGTTGCTTAGCTACCATTAGATTTTAAGACACCGGCCAAAAATCTTCTGTTTTGAAAGAGTTTTTGTCTTGTTTTGAATGTACATAGTTACTATAATATGCTCAATAAATTATAAATAATAAGGATTTGTACATATATTTCTGTCAAAAACAGAGGTTTGATGCAATTGATTTAAATGACAACTGCAAACATTACTTAGTATCCAGGATAGCTGGCATTTTATAGAACTGGTGTCTGCTTAGTGATTACTCAGTTCTCCATCATGTATCACAAGTATTTATTTCTTTATGTAAATTGGATTGTTCCAATGGTCATCTACCTTCCTAACAATTGATAAGAATTGTACTGTTGTTCATTTTTAAAACAAATATCTGAGAAAAACGCCTTTCGGTCTATGAGAGGCTTGTGAGACATTTGATATATATAAAGTGTGCAAAAATTATGGCAGCAAAAATATTGTGAAAACTATATTTTCTGCTTCCAGCTGATGGCTGCCCATTTTTTGGTAGGCCATTTGCAGACACAGATGTGTACCAAGTAGAGAAAGACTCTTAAAACACAATTTATGTATGAGAAGATCTTTATTGAACCATATATGAAAAAAGTGAGCAAGTATATAAAATATATCAATTCTGGAGGGAAAAAAATAAACTGCATATTTCAGAATAAAGGAAGATGTTCCTTTATGTTCAAAAACTACTTTAATGTTCAATGTTCAAATGTTCAAAAACTACTTTAAAAATAAAGACAAATATCTGAAATACTAAACTCCTAGGAATCCTTGATAAGCAGTCCATCAATGTCTTTTAAAAGATGTATACCTTTGCAAACTAGCTTATGATCGTGACAACTGAAGTTGAAGGCATTGTATAATATAACTCTCTTCACCAGTGAGGATAGATAACTATTTTGGCATATATTACAGGCAATGAGATTATATTTAGTACCTGATTTTTGACAGATTCTATAATCTTGGCACATGCCAAAATACTTAAATTTGCTTCTCCAAAGATAGTTAATCTTGATTTAATCTTCTCTCTGCCTTTTTTCCTATCCAGGCATCCCAGGTGTCATCAGCACTAATGGTCAGCATTTACACATGCTGGAAAACCATTTATTTTCTCCATTACTTTTAAATTCTTTGATTTAATACAAGAGATACAGGTCTTTGAAAAACAATGATTTCCCTTTAATGTAAAAATGTTAAGTACCCTGCAGAACTAATACAGGGATTATACGTAACTATCAGTACTTTCTTCCTATTTAGTTGTTCTAAAAGGATAATAAATCAAATCCTCATAGTGCATATGCTGTGTAAGAGATTGCAAGAATATATGAACAGCAGTATTATATTGTCCATGGATGTGCACAGAGGGAGGGTGGCACAATGCAGTGTTATTATCAAAGCTGTGACTGAAAGTGGTTCCACTTACCATTTTGCAGATTTTGACCCCCTGAAAATGCCAGTGGCACTGTCACAACTTAAAAAAACACTGAATGAAGGGTATTAGGTGACTTGCCAACATCTCGCACAAAGACAATTTGATTTGCATGGTTCCCTGCAAACCATTCATTGTGAAACAGCCAACCATATGGTCTTCCCTTTTTTCTCCATCAAAATTTAATTATATAAAGAATAGATATCTGGACATGTACATTGCCCAAAACCATACTTGGCTTAACAATGATATCCCAAATAAGCTGCAATTGGATGACTTCATAAAACTCCTTAAGTTAATTTGGGAACAAGTCATTATTTATTACAATTATGTTCATCACAACAGTCATTCATATCTTTATCATCATATGGTTACTGTATTATAATATGCTGTACATGAAACTGTCTCTGAATTCCAATCTGAGTAGTCTATTGTTGACTGGCATTGGTTACCATTCGTATGTTACACTGGCACTTCAGGTCCTATACTGGGTTTCTATTGGCTTCTGGGTACAATTAAGAGTGTATGTTTTTATTTATAAATCCCTATATAAGTTGACAAACTATCCACCTTGTTCAGTTGGAATTGAACTGCCTGATACAGAATAAACTGTCTTTGATCCCTCACTACTACAACTTAAAGGCTGAGGCTTGCAGATATTTCTTTTCAATGGCCACCCCTAAGCCCTGTCTCCTAAATTACAAACAAACTGCCTTCCCTCCTCCCCCACTATTGTTGGCCTTCCAAAAGTTGTTACATCAGATTCTTTCAGAATACCTATAGCAATTCTAAAGTCTAAAGAAAAGAAGAATTAGAAGTGGCATGATAACAGTATTTCAGTATTTGAGGGGCTGCCACAAAGAAGAGGGGCGTCAAATTATTCTCTAAAGCAGGACAAGAAACAATGGTTGGAAACTAATCACAACAAACAATAATCAAAGAGAGAAGCAACCTGGAATTAAAGAGTAACTTCCTAACAGTGAGGACAATCAACCAGTGGAACAGCTTGCCTTCAGAAATCCTGGGTTCTCCATCACTGAAGGTTTTTAAGAAGAGATTAGACAGTTACTTATCTGAAATTGTATAGGTTCTCCTGCTTGAACAGGGGCTTAAACTAGAAGACCTCCAAGGTTCCTTCCAGCTCTATTCTATTCTATTCTATTCTATTGGTGGTGCTGATGATGATCTATGTTTCTTACTGTTATTTTATTTTAGTCTTTTATTTATCATCTATTTTATGTATTTTTACTGTGGATGTGTTATTGTATTATTATTATAATTTACATCTGTTTTGAGCTGCTACAAGTCCAGTTGATTACATTACAAACTTGTAATGAGGATATAAATAAATATCAGAAGAAGAATACTCTGAAAATACTTACAAAGAGTACACATCCATATCATGGCTTAGCTCAATGTTGCTTATGTTTCCAAAATATCTGGAATTGTAGTCAAACATCTGAAAGTTGAGAATGAGTGATTTTTCTCATTGCTTGCTTGATTGCTTGGGAACAATTGACCATGGAACTAAGTTTCCTTTTACCCACTTTTCTTACTTCTTTTTTATTTTAAAGGGATGTCTAACAATTATTCCACTTGTGTTTATTTTAAAGCAATTTTTCTGTCCTTAAAAAGAATAACAACAAATCAACCAAGCACTGTCAGAAGAAGCAAACTAAAACCATGCCATTTAAAACAGAGGTAGTAGAAAGCGACAACAGGCAGTGGAAACACTTACAAAGAAAAGAGTTATATGCTTTTATTTCAATAAGAGGAAACCTAATTCTTGGACTAGAATCTTGGTCCAATGAATTTTCATGTTTTCATAAATTACAATGTTGAACTTTATGTTATTCAACTAATATTTTCAACAGTCACTTTACCCATTAATGTTGAACTAATTTAGAATGCCAAATTACAGAATGGAATGGAATGGAATGGGAGGGGAGGGGAGGGGAGAGAAGAGAAATCTTTACTAATTAAGTCATTTGACCATATCAACCATATAAAACTGATACAAAAATACAAATGAGAAAATAATACCTGTAGTAAATTGCCAGCCTTCAGATAACCCCAATCTAAATATTCTGTCCTGTTTGAAATGACCTTTAATAAAGAACTGCAGTCTTACTAGTGATATGCAGGTTAATTTCCTGCAGAAAGTAAGATTGTTTCTCTTGGGTGCCCCAGTATTTTTTATAGAGTACAGTTTGCAGTCAAGAAGGATATATCCAATTTCTTCAGTGACTGGTGCTCCTCAAATGCCCAGTCTTTCTTCAACTGGAACTCCATGAAACCTCCCATATCTTACCATGGAGTCCAATTGTTTGAAACGAGCTTTAGAAAAAGCTCTTCTATGATATTGAGTCATGTAAGTTGCTATACACTTTTGTAATTGGGAAGATTTCTCTTACTGCAGATAAACACTAAAAAATGTGAACAAAACATTACCATAAAAATATTAATAACATGACCCCAAGTAATTTTTTTTAAAAAAGTGATCATTTCTACAATACATTTGCCAATATGCATTTATTATAATTAAAATTCCTTTTGGAATTTCACATTTCTTTCTTTAAAAAAATGTGTTCCATATCATTTTGAAATATTTTGGAGTTTTATATTTTAACCTTTTTAAATAAAAATGCAATATTTCAAAACAAAAAAATCTGCTCCATATCAATATACTGCCCAGAATAAAATTGTATTATCTTTCTGCTGACAATTATATTTGCAATGACCTCCATTTTCCCATTTGGTCCAAACTTCATAAAATAAGAAAGAATACTATCCGGAACAGCTCCCACATACTGCCCTCAAATATTTCACCTATCATGCAGTTTCCTCAAAAAGAACTTCCTGCTTCCAAGGTAACAGGAAACATTTCTGGACAAATAATGATTTCTCTGAAGTCCACTCCCTATAGAAGGGACATGGGAGAGATCAAAGCTCTTTAAAGAGGAAGCTGAGGAAAATGGGAGGGAAAAGGAAAGTATTTGCCAAAGATATAAGAGTGGTGAGAATTCAATATATTAAAAGGATATGAACGGTATAAAGAGAATAAAGAGCTTAGGGGAAGATTAACACAAATATTGGGAAGGATGTTGAGGGTATCAGCTGCAGCATCATGACTTTTCCAAAATGGGATGTTCCTGCTGTACTGTAAACCAACTGAGCCACTTAACACTTTTCCAGATTAGATTAGATCAGATTAGATTAGATCAGATTAACCTTTGGGTACCCTTCACCTTCCAGTTCCCACCTCCCCTATTTCTGTATCAGTTGCCAGGGGGAAAAAAGAAAGTGGGAAGAATTTTCCCAAAGCTTTAGAAAAAATGAGAATTTTGCCTTCGGATGTATTCTAAACTGCTGGATCTGGACAGCCCTGAAACCTCAATTTTCAACCCAAACCAGAATTAGTCTAAGCTAAGGTTCTATAATTTAGACTTTTCACATGAAATCCCTGATTTTACCCTCCCTGCCTGTCAACTCTCTAGGACGCTGCTGTTAAAACTGTACTTAGGATAGCATATCTATTTTCCCTTCATTTCTAAAAAAAAATAGTTGCTGGATTAGGGATGTGCTGACACTTAAAACAGCAAAGAGAAGTGTTTTAAGGTGATCAACCTTTGAACTAGGTATAGTCCAGAACTTGACCAGTCAGTGAATATGTGCTACAGTTAGGATATTAACTTTGAATTATAGTTTTGCATTATAGTTTCCCAAGTCCCCATTTTAAAAAATGGAATGAAACAAGCAAGTGAATAGCCATAGTGCAGGCAAATGACTCCTCTGATGAAGGCCTTGTGGGTAATGCTCTTGTCTTTTGAAATGCTCTTGTCTTTCCTGCATCTTCCTTTTTAATAGTGCCATTATTGATTTCAGTTTTTTGCTTTACTGTTTCATTTGTAAGCCGCTTAGAGTCATAACAGACTAGAGCAGCATATAAATTAAATAAATATAAGCCAATTTTCCAAATGTGCTGATAAGGTGGTAACTGAACAGCTGTACTCAAGCAAAATATCTGAGTATCATCCCACAAATATATTGCAGAAAAGTCATAATTTAATAGACATCTGTCTTTCATTTAAATAAACTGTTATTATTATGTGCTTCTTTTATGTGACTCATCCTGCTATGAGGAAGTGGGAGAAAGTCATTCATTCATTCATTTGATTTATATGGTCACCCACCTCACTAAAGCAGCAACACATAAAAACTGAATACAAAATGAACAACAATAATGCGAAAACATTTAGTGCAGATAGCTAAAACCCAATCAACAATAAATTAACAACTCCTCAGGGAGTACAACTAACCTCCTGATTCCTGATTTTACCCTCCATCTAGAAACAAACAACCTACTCTCTAATAAACAATTTGGTTTCAGAAAAAAAATTATAATGTAATTTACAACTTCTTCACTGCAAACACATATGGACTACAAATCTTGATCAGGGCAAAGCAATAGATGCAATCTACATAGACTTCTGTAAAGACTTCGGCTCAGTAGTACATGATAAACTTCTCCTAAAACTAAAATCATACGGCATCTCAGGACCCCTCCATAACTGGATAACAGCTTTTCTATCAAACAGACAACAAGTGGTCAAAATTGGCAATGCTCTATCAAACTCTGTTCCTGTTAAAAGTGGTGTTCCCCAAGGCAGCATTCTTGGACCAACACTCTTCATATTATAATGATCTCTGTAATTGTGTTCTCTTTGCTGACGATGTCAAACTATTTAACACCACCAACAATACAGCTATCCTCCAAAAAGACCTGGACTTCTTATCTGAATGGTCTAAAACTCAGCAACTCCAAATCTCAATCAGCAAATGAGAATGGTCTTACATATTGGAAAAAATAACCTAAACACTAAGTAACAAGCTTGATGGACATTACCTTACTGATGACCGCCACCCTGTTAAAGATCTTGGAGTTTTCATATCAAATGATCTAAGTGCCAAAGCCCACTGTAACTACATTGCAAAAAAGGCTTTAAAAGTTGTAAACCTAATCTTGCATAGCTTCTTCTCCAAAAATACTACACTACTAACCAGAGCATATAAAACATTTGCTAGACCAATTCTTGAATACAGCTCGACGGTTTGGAACCCATACCACATTTCTGACATCAATACAATTGAACGTGTCCAGAAATATTTTACAAGAAGAGTACTCCACTCCTCCGAATACAACAAAATACCTTTTGCCACCAGACTTGAAATCCTGGGTTTAAAAAATTTAGAACTACGCCGCCTTTGACATGACCTGAGTTTAACTCATAGAATCATCTATTACAATGTCCTTCCTGTCAAAGACTACTTCAGCTTCAATTGCAACAATACACGAGCACACAATAGATTTAAGCTTAATGTTAACTGCTCCAATCTTGCAGAAAATATGACTTCAGTAACAGAGTTGTTAATGCTTGGAATACACTATCTGACTCTGTGGTCTCTTCCCAAAATCCCAAAAGCTTCAACCAAAAACTATCTACCATTGACCTCATCCCGTTCCTAAGAGGACTGTAAGGGGTGTGCATAAGAGCACAAACGTGCCTACCGTTCCTGTCCTATTGTTTTCCATCGTTATATCCAATTAATATAGTTATTACATACTCATACTCACATATATGCTTATGTGTTGTATGTGCGACAAAAAAAAATTCCCATGCCTAGAAAAACATCTAGTTTTAAAGCTATCAAGCTAAATCATGCTACAAAGAATATTTCATACAAAGTGGCATAAGAGATCAATGAAACAGATGTGAATAGGTAGTCAACTTTTCAGGTTGAAATATAATGTAATAATAAAATCATACCCCAAAAAATCGTGACAAGCTGTATTGACAGTAAATGTTTCAATTTTAATTTTTAATAAGGTGTATATTGATAAATATAACCCATACAAACAAAAGAGTCTTTGGGATCCTCCATAATTTTTAAAAGTGGGAAGGGATCCTGAGGGGAAAATTTTTAAGAAACACTATTTTAATGCTGTGTTTTAATGACTGTGTTTATTCTGAGCTGTTTGTTTTATTTATGTGTTTGATGCAAACTCAAATGTCAAGATACTGTACATATATTGAAGGATGGCTTTGTGTAATAAAATCACAGATTGCAAATAATTTTTCCATCATCATGACTTGCCATAAACACATATGGCCAGAAAACTACAAAAAAACCAAAATGGTCAGGTTATTAATCTATATTACTTTTCAGGAAACCTTGGAAATATAAAAATTATGGAATTTATTTCTGAACATAGTTTACATAAAATTATATTGTAAGTCAACAGCCACTTAAAATCACTTGCATCAACTTGTTATTCTCCAATAAAATGATTACATTATGACAGCAACATAAGATATTAAAAAACAAATGGAATATAGCACTCTAATACATTCTCAAAAATGTGTGCTTCAGAGAAGATATTGGTAACTGATAGAAAATATTTTTTGTGTCCTTTCATTGCCTTAAGAAAATTGAATAACTGTAGTAATATTGAGAATAAAAATATTTTATAAAATTGAAAATGCCTAATATAATCAGTGACAAATCTTTTTGAGGATTTTTTATTATTTCCTTGTTTCATTTGTTATAAAAAGTAATTCATATTTCTTCATAATTTTATGGTGTAAGATTTTAAAAAATAGCAATCTTACCCCTTAAGTGTGGATCCCAAGTTCATTTGGTTCCATGTCATGCATTCAAGCTGAGAAGTCATTTGGTATATATTGTCACTGTTATGAAAATATTTCCAGTTAGTACTAAAATTATATAATCTATTTCAAGTAATTAGTTCAACATTATTTTCTTTTTCAAAACAAAAAACAAAAAGCAATCTAAAGGAATGAAGTAATTATACTTTATAAATTTGTAGACAAATTTACAAAAATAATTTATCGTTCATAAATTTTAGGAAAACAAGACAAACGTGAAAAAAGAGAAAATATCAAGAGAAGATCTATTATGAAGAGCTGGAGTTTTGAAAAGGCCCACAAAATGATTGATAGAGAGATGATAGATAGACCCAAAGATACTGCCCTGGTTTAAAAAATATGTAACTTGTTACCCTGTTTAAATCCAGTATTTTGTTTATGAGCATATACAAATTATACTACACTTACACAACTCTTTGTAAGTATTATTACTGAAAGATTGTGAATTTATATTAAGTGTTTCATTATCACTTGGGAGCCCAGCTGGTTGTAGAATACCATCTTCTTATCTACTTTACTACCTCCTCTTGTTGGGATGATGATGAGGATGATGATGATTCTGTTGCTTTGTATTTATTTATTTATTTATTTATTTATTTATTTGTCATAACAATATATACAAGCGTTACATAAAAGGTTATAAATATATGAACGTATATATGAGGAGAAATGAGGTACTAAAAACGTGTATATACATAGGGAAAGAAACAGTAGGACAGGAACGGTAGGCACGTTTGTGCTCTTATGCACGCCCCTTTAGAGTCCTCTTAGGAAAGTGGTGAGGTCAACCGTGGACAGTTTTTGAGTGAAACCTTTGGGGTTATGAGAAGAAACCACAGAGTCAGGTAATGCATTCCAAGTATATACAATTCTGTTACAGAAATCGTGTTTTCTGCAATCTAAACTGGAACGGTTGACATTGAGTTTGAATCTGTTTGTAGCTCTTGTGATATTGTTATTGAAACTAAAAAAGTCATTGACAGGAAGGACATTACAACGGATGATTTTATATGCTAAACCCAGATCCAGTCGAAGGCGACGAAGTTCCAAGTTTTCTAGACCCAAGATATCAAGTCTGGTGGAATAAGGTATTTTATTAGTTTCAGAGGAATGGAGAATTCTTCTCGTAAAATACCTTTGGACACGCTCAACTGTGTTGATGTCAGATATATGGTAAGGGTTCCAGACAGGAGAGCAGTAATCAAGAATTGGCCTAACAAATGTTTTATATGCTCTGGTCAGTAGCATGGTGTTTTTTGAAAAGAAGCTACGTAAAATTAAGTTGACAACTCTTAGAGCCTTCTTAGCTATGTAGTTGCAGTGGGCTTTGGAACTTAAATCATTAGATGTAAAAACTCCAAGGTCTTTGACAGGGTGGGGGTCATCTGCGAGGCAATGTCCATCAAGCATGTACTTTGAGATTGGGTTCTTTCTTCCAATGTGCAAGACTGAGCATTTACTGGTTGAAATTTGTAGTTGCCAAATTTTAGACCAGGCAGATAGATGATCAAGGTCCTTTTGAATTGTGGATGCATTGTCAGTGGTGTTGAAAAGTTTGACATCATCAGCAAAGAGAACACAGTTACTTGAAATATCAATACAAAGATCATTTATATATTATAAAGAGAGTAGGTCCAAGAACGCTGCCTTGAGGAACACCACTCTTGACAGGAACAGGATTTGAAAGAGCATTACCAATTTTAACTATTTGTTGTCTGTTTGACAAAAAAGCAGATATCCAGTGGTGTAAGGGTCCTGAAATGCCATAGGATTTTAATTTTAGGAGAAGTTTATCATGTACTACTGAGTCAAAAGCTTTGCAGAAGTCTATGTATATTGCATCTATTGATTTACCTAGATCAAGATTAGTAGTCCATAGGTTTTACAGTAGAGAAGTTGTAGATTGCATGATAATTTTTCCTGAAGCCAAATTGTTTATTTGAGAGAAGGTTGTGCATTTCTAAGTGTAAGGTAATGGATTGGTTGATGATGGATTCCATAACCTTGCAGGCGACGCAACATAGGGAGATAGGTCTATAATTATCAACTAAGCTGGGGTCGCCTTTTTTGTAAACTGGGATGACTGTGGCTAGCGACCAGAGACTGGGAAGGGAACTGGTTCTAAAGGCTATATTAAAGATTATACTTAGGGGTTCTGCTAGATTACTAGAGAGTTTTTTTAAAAAGTAAGCACAAAGACCATCAGGTCCAATGGATAGAGATGGCTTCAATTTACTTAGAGCTTTACCAACATTTTCTTCTGTAAAATCAACAATTGTTAAGTTGTCATGCTCATTGATTGTACAAATTTGGAATGTTGGATGAGTGCCATCACTGTTGACAAAAACTGATGCAAAGAATTTATTAAAGAGGTTTGCTCTAGATTCTTCAGCATTGTATTCATTGCCATCAGGATCTTTTAGAGGTGGCATGCGTCTAGAGTTTTAAGCTTGTTGTTGACAAAATTATAGAAGGCACGACTGGAATTTGTGCAGAAGATCCTCTTCTTGCTTGGTGTGGTAATTTGTGCATTCAGTTTTTATTTGGTTGCATATAGTTCTGTAGCGTTTTTAAAATTAGCTACATAGCCCTTTTGTTTCTTTTCCAGAGGATCTTTTTAGATTGAAGCTTTTTTATTGATATGGGTAGTTTGCTTTTCCTAATCTTGATGGTAGTTAGTGGTACATATAGTTCGATGACTCTGTTGATTTCGAGTAGAAAAACTCTATAGTGGTCTTCAGCAGTTATACAGGTTGAGAACAGATTTTGCCAGTCTAGAAATGAAAGATCATTGTTTATAGAGTCATAATTGGCTTTTTTGAAGTTGTAAATGGGAATGCTATTGATATGATGGTTAAAGTCACAACGTATATTAAGATGGAAGTCAATCATGCAATGATCACTGTTGGAAAAGGGTTCTCTTATTTGTAGTCCATAAATGGTATTGTTATTGTTGCAGAAGATGAGGTCAAGGCAGTTGTTTAGTCTTGTATTATTGGTTACAAGTTGTTCAAGACCTAGGTTAGTAACAGCGTTGTATATTGTTGTGTGGATTGGATCAGTTGTACTTTCGTTAGTTATCCAGTTGATGAGAGGTAAATTTAGGTCACCCAGGAAGATGAGTGGATATGGGCAAGAGGCAGCCCAAGTTAGTAATGAGGTTAAAATATTAGCATGAGTAATATCGTAGTCGGGGGCTCTGTAGCATAGAATGAATCAAGTGCGGTATTAGATGATAGATCACATACAATAGTTTCAGGAAGAGAAAGTTTGTGGGCAACTTGTATGTTTTTTAGATTAAGTGACTTTTTATAGAAAATAGCCACTCCACCACCTCTTCGGTTTTCACGATCTGAACGGTGAACTTGATATTCTTTGTTTAAAATGATGGAATCAGGGATGGAAGAGATTAGCCATGTTTCAAATAAATATAATGTCAAATGTACCACTGTTTAGCAGGAGGATAAATTCAGGTAATTTGTTAAGAATACTTCTTGCATTCATCAATTTACATTTAAAATCTGTAGAAAGAGGTGTTAAAGAGGTAAGAGGCGTGCATACCTAGTTTTGAATGTTAGTCGGTTGAGGATATGTATAACTGGTAGTTGTATTGGAGGTTGGATGGGTGGATGGAAGTTTTGGGTAGTGAGTGCTTGGATGTTGGGTACTAGACTGTTTGTTGATAAGGTTTGTTGGATGGATGGTTGAAAGGCTGGTTGGAAGGTTGGTTGGATGGATGAACGGATGGCTGGTTGAATAGTTTGTTGGATAGCTGTACGGATGGCTGGTTGAATGGTTTGTTCGATGGCTGATTGGATGACAGTTTCGATGGATGGTTGGCTGATGGGTACTTGATTGGTTGTTGGGATCGCTGGTTGGATGTTATGGGTGATGGGCGGGTTGGTGGTGAATTTTGATTGAAGGATTTAATTTTAATGCAATTGGCACGGTAATCAATATATAGGTTTGATTCACCATTATCTTGTCTTCGTTTAAGCTCAGTGCGGAGTTCACGAGCGTATCCGCTGCAGGAAAGATAGATCAGGGCGTGATCTAAGTTTACTGTAGGCAGGATTAGATTTAGCAATAGAGTTGATGGTATATATGAACTTACGTTTGCTGTTCTCGTTTATGCAGATGACTCTGCAGAATCTTGGTGCTATTGATCCGTCACTGTTTTTATATTCAGGACCATCTCTGGAGACTGAAATAATTTCATTTGGGGAGATGGATGATGAATTATAATTTCCAATTAAGTTTTGAATTTTGGTGATATCGGATTCATTTGTGTTATCTAGACCAAATAATATTGCATTATTTATTTTTTGGCCTCTCTCTAAGGCATCTCTAATTAGTTGGTCAGTAGTAAATTGTTGTTTAGGTAGGGTTGAAGGATCAGTATTATGTAAAGGTAGATGAGTTGGGAAGAGATTTAGATCAGTCGAGAAATCATTTTTTTGTGTTGTAATTTGTTTTATCAGATTGGTGAAGCTTTGTTCTATAACTGATAGGATTTTTTTTTCTAAGTTTTGTTCAATGGCTAGTATTCTTTTTTCTAGGTTTTGTTCAATAGCAAGTATTCTTTTTTCCAAGTTTAGTTCAATTGTAGCTATTATTCTTGCTTCTAAGTTTTTATCAGAGTTGGATTTTTTGGCTGGCATAGTGATAGATAGATAGATATATTTAATATTATTATTTTAAATAAATTATGTGATAAGTAATGAAGAAGTATCTTTCTTATTATTTCTATTTTAATTATTGAATAATTTTTATAATTATTTTAATTATTGAATAATTTTTAAATTATGTACACTGAGAGCTTCTACACCGGAGACAAATTCTGTATTTAGCAGATAACATATTCTAATATTTTTCTACTTTTATTAAATTGAATGCAGTTGTAAAATTATTTCTGTAATTTTACTCCCAAGAAGAACTATAACCAGTTTCATTGTTTCTAAATCTGTAACATCATACCTCGTTTTAGAAGAACATATTGTTTAAAGCTTTATCAAAAACTGTGTTACATAAGTAATTAGCTGATTTAGCTTATCTGACACAATATCATGTAATATCATGTAATATCGTCAGAAAATTATTAGTATTAGTAAAAGAGGAACAAGAAGAATTGGGTTTTTTAAAAAAATACTTTTTCCATATAACAACAGACTATTGTCTTTTTTTGTCTTTTTCATTTTTTTTTCACCAGGCTGACCTCTTTTACATCTCTAACTCAACATGTCCCTCAATCACAAATATATTTTAGGCAGTTTAATAAAGTGATGTTCAAATTACCCAAATCGATATTCATAGCATATCATTACAAACATTGGAGTAGACAAATTATCATCTGAAAAATCTCTCTTTCCATGACGTTTTCCAGAAAAAATATTTTGCTGGCTAAAAAGTGAAATAAACATATTTACAAGCTTCTAAATAAATACACTGTCTAGATAGATGTATTTATTTCTGTATGTGTGCATGTATATATGTATATATGCTCTACTGGTTTGTATCATGCTCTTAATTATGAAACAAAATCTTTCTGTAAAAACCTTAATGTGTTTATTACATCCTAAAAACATACTTACATGAATCATCCATTTATTATAAATTCATATAGCTTATTTTCTGAATTATAGTAGCAAAATATATTTTTAATCATTTTCTCTACAAAAATCAGGAGTTTATATTTTGCCATAATACTTTTTACATACACGTACACACACACACACACACACACGTACACACACACACAGACAGACAGAGGCACCTGAAGAAAGTAAAGTTAGATGACTTAAATTGCAAGGTATGTATAATATCATTTATCATTACCTCAGCATACTATTATTCATTAGACTGTCCGAATTACTATTATGTGACTACAATGACCTGCATATCAGTTCAGAAATTGTTAAGACACTCCTGCAGTTTTCTTTTTGCAACAGAAGCTTGTGCTGGTCTGTGCCACCACATTTTGCAATTCCATGCATTCTTCTCGTAATGCTGATGTAATTAATTCCTCAAGGGCCTTGATTTTTATTAGAAGAGCCAGACCCTGCATTTACAGCAGGAGATTTTCCTTTAACTTTACTTCATTTGACAGTTCATTTATAAGAGCCTCCTCCACAAAACCTCTTTTTTTTCCCCCTTAATTTGATTTTTCATCAAGTCATATATTTACTCATCTTGTCATCAACAGAAAAACACAAAAATTGCCAGGCCTGAGAAGAAAGCTAGAACTTGAACATTAATAGGGATAACTTTTTACTCATAATGACAGAGAAACCAAATTTAATGTAATCTTCTCAAAGCACACTGTCATGTATTTATATAGATTGGGCATGGAGAAGTGGAACAAATACTAGTAAGTTAGAAAATAGAATAATCTTCAATTCAGTAATAAACTGCACTACAGAGAAGCCTTGACTTAAGAGCAGCCAATCAACTATTAGAAGTTACAACATACCCCAAAAGGGAATGACAACCCGGTTTCAAAGTTCCAAAGTCAAACCCTACCCCCTCATAGTGACACAGTCATATTTTGGGCATTCAGCAACCAACCCACACCTACAGCCATTTTCAGGGACTCCATAGTCATGTGACCATGATTTACAACTGTTTTGCCAGAAACTGACATTAACTTCCAGTTTTTGGCAAAAAAAATGAGCCATAGCAAACAGTGAGTTAACTTAATGATCACCATAAAAAAGATTGTAAAATCAGATCTGGTCATTGGTGACCCACTTTATGACATTATAACTTATGACTGTAATTGCCAGGCTCAATTACTGTCAACTGTATAAAAAGAAACCAAAGATAGCTGTAGGATCAAAGTCAATATCCACCAGTTCATTTTGCAGATCACCCAGCTAGATGCTCCTTGGATCACAAAAGTAACACATGAAGATGGTAGCTAGGTTCAGACATTGAGCTAAGCCAGCTTCTTCATATAATTCTAGTATTATATAAAAGGAATACAGTAAAAGTTCTCCATGACCATTTATTTAATTTTAGTTTTTCCCCATGAGGGAATTGCTACCTCTCCCATCATTGTGGATGCTGTTTCCTATAAACCTTCCTGCTCTCTAATACTATGTATTAATGGCAATACCTATAAACTTCCCCAGCATTCATTCAAAAGCCTAGAAGTGCAGTTCATCATAGAATCAATATAAATTATCTGTCAGTATGCTCTCAGTATGCAATATAAATTATCTGTCAGTATACTCTCTGAGCTTGCTTGTTTTCTCGCAGATATTTCATTACCCAAACTAGGAAGCATCATCATGGCTAGCACTGATGATGTTACCTAGTTTGAATAATGAAACATCTGCAAGAAAACAAGCAAGCTCAGAGGGCAACAAGGACCCCTCATATCAACCCTGAGCTACAAATACTTTCCTTTATTTTCTGTCAGTAGGGATTTCAATACCAAGAAACTATTTGGTGAGAGATATAATCTAAGCAATTAGAAAAACAAAAGGTTATATACTAATTTTAACATTTCCTTTACCCTGCCGACTTTGCATTGTTCACAAATATTTTGGGTCTTGTCCGAAATATTTCTTAAGTGTATCCTGTTGAAAGTTCTGGAAACGTGCCTCTTGTCATTCTTATGAAAATCCACTGTGTATTATGTTGGGGGAGGGGGCATTCATTGTTTATATTTTAATTAGTAACCTTTACAAAAGGCCAAATATTATGAAAGATGCCAAAATCAGATCAGTACTTACTTCTTAAAAGAAAAGTAGTTGTTGGAATGTTCAGGATACATCAAGCAAGCCAATATAGAGAGATGAGAGAAACAAAGGTGATTCATTGGTCATATTTATGAAGAGCTGCTGGGTATTTTCTCCTCTTGCTTTAGGGGTTGTACACAGAGTGCTGCTTTGTCTTCACATAAATTTATGTTTGTTGCCATTGTGTATATTGGCCAAAATCTTGATACAATTATTCGTATGTGAAACGTGGCAAATTTTTGAACATGCCTCCATGTCATGTTTTGTTGCAGTTATTTATAGCAATACTTTGCAAATATTCGTATGTGACATCATTGTATGTATATTGGCTTTGCATGCAACTGGCAATTAATTTCATACCTTTTTTTAGGTTTTGTATGAAATATATCTTTGTGTAAATGAATTGTGGGTTGTTGTTGTTTTGTTTAGTTATATAATTTATATGACACCCCAATTCTACATGCATGAATATTTGAATCAGTCTGCATTTTAGAAAATTTTTAAGGAAGTTTCCTAACTTGCAGGCTTGTGTGTGAAACAGTAATTCTGTGTATATGTTGTTGCATGTGATTGCTTCCATTTGTGACATTTTGCACCTGAATTTATAACATTCATTCTTTTCGATACATGAATACTTTCAGAATTTGCTTTTAACACTCTAACCTACTTCCTTGTTTTCATTAATTTGTATCTCCTATTTTGTCTTTCTTTGAACTTCAATGTATTTCATTTTCAGATTTTTATTTCCAGAACCTATAAAATCCTGTGAGCCAATAAGACCTCCTCATTCAAAACACCAAGGATAATGTGGAGATCATTTTCTTTCCTCAAGCTTCAACATGAATGTTCTATGCTTTTTCTAGCACAAAGAAAGCATCTTCTATACTAACCCAATGAGCACATGTTGGGAAGCCTTTAGGGCAGAAAATAGTAACTATTTTCCTTTTCCTGAGAAACTATTTTCTGCCTCCACTGCCTAGAATGTCTTGGAATGATAACTGGACAAGGAAGCATTAATGGAATCAAGAGGAAGAGAAGACCAATACAGCTATAATGCATACCTAGACTTTGTATTACTGGTTGCAAATCAAAACATTTAGCTGAAATCTTAAAGAATACACATAACATTGTGTCAATCCTTCATATCTAATTCAAAATAGAAAATAATCTGCTCCCAGTAAATTCCAATGCAATTCAGCATAAGAAAAGTTTCACACAGCATTATTACTTTGTACATTCTTCATAAAATGAGCTTTGCTAAATCAGACCAAAAACAGCAATCTCTAGCAGCAATTCTATCTATCTATCTATCTATCTATCTATCTATCTATCTATCTATCTATCTATCTATCTATCTATCTATCTATCTATCTATCTACCTACCTACCTACCTACCTACCTACTACCTATCCTACCTATCCTATTTCTAAACCACCCATGTCCCTCAGAGATGGGCTCAATTGCAATGCCAATGGGGATATAGGTATAAAAGCATTTCCCACAATGTTTTCAGCAGCTATTTAGAATCTGAATGCCAACTTTAAATTCAAGTACATCAATAAGCCTAATAACACCTCTGTTACACCCCATGAATGTCCCAACTCAGCTATTTTTTTCTGCTTTAGATCTTTTTTTTTTAATGTATGGCTAACATCCTCATTTTAATTTGCTGATTCAAAATTGATATATACTACCTATTTTAGTGGTCTCAAGACATCAACTTCAAATAATCTGTATTTCCAATTAAGTTTACATTTTTGAGAAGGCAGAGAGCTTCATGGAAAAGTTGGAAGAGCTGTTGTGGAATAATCTCATCAAACTGTCTTAAGATAAATGGATGTTTGCAATAGTGGTGAATACCTGTAGCTTGGGTGGAGGATGAGGGTGGAGGTTCATCCTGCGAGCTTTGTGGGTTAGTTTCCAAATGTTTCATTACAAGGCTAGGAAACATCTTCAACTAAATTTAGGGCAACTGAAGATGTTACCTAGCCTGGTAACAAAATGTTCGGAAACCAACCCATGAACTTGGAAAATGAACCTCCACCCTCATAAACTGATGTTTTGTGAATGGCATATCATAGCAGTCATTTAATGAGATAGGCCAAAATATATTTTCAAAATTCCAAAAATGCCCATCAGGTCCCAAAGCTTAGAGGCCACTGGTTCAGAGGCATAATATATTTTTGGAGATACTGTATAGCTATCATGACTGATAGTGCTATCAAAAAGTTCTGCATTTTAATAATCTACAAGCAGGGCCAATTTACCAAAATGAAAATTATATAGGCTCAGTGGCTCTAAATCTATATTCCACTTTTAGGGAGACATTCCATACATGATGTCAGTTTTGGAAGCCATTTTTTTTCCTTTTAGCTTCCTGACTGACACATATTTTAGCCTGGGAAATTGGGAGGGGGGATTTTGTTGGAACAGTGGAAGAATAGCCATAACAACATTCATTGCTCTGGGAGTCAAGGACATTTGCCTGCACCTGGATGGGAGTGATGGGATTGTTTCCAGTTGAGCCTGAAGGATGGATTGGACCATGTGATGAACTTGTGGGTGTGGAGCAGGGTTGTGAACTTTCAACTGGGTGGGAAAACCTGGAAGCTTTCAGATTTGGGTTTTCCCAGATGTGCCAACATGACATCTCTAATAAAGTGGAACTTTGAGGAAGATATTGCCTTGGAGTTTTATTTCATTGGGGGTGTTTTTTGGAACCCTGACATATGAACTGCACATAATACATATTATAACTGTTGATACATTGCCTCATTTAGGACTGTAGAGGTATATTTCTTTAATCAGGAACAGAAAATGTTGTTATTGGGCAGACTTGATTTAAAAAATAATTAAGAATAAACTTAATTTATCCTAAATTAAGATATACTATATTTTCTTTATTGAAATTATGATTATTTAAATGCTTACATGAAGTAATGAACTGAATGAGGATCAATAAATTCCATCTAGGCAAAATGGGAACCATTGATGGTTCATCGGTTTAGTTAAACAGTACCCTCTTTTGGACATGGATATAAAGCTACTTTAAATATAAGTGTTTAGTTTAAAGATTTTTAACCCATAATTGTGACTACTTTTAACTTTTCAACTTCCTGATAGTACATTGACTATGAGTTCACAGTGGTGAATTAACCATTAAGCAGACTAAGCACGTGCTTAGGCCCAAAGGGGACACCACAAAGTTGAGAAAGAAAACAACAATAAAGATTGGTTCTTCATTGAAAGGAGTGGGGCATCAAGATTTGTCATGCTTAGGGCATCAGTGAGGCTTAATCTGCCATTGGTTAGACAAGATGGTCAGACCACACTCTGACCATTACATGGTCAAATCTCCTTTTGAATAGTATCTGAAATAGATATTCAATCAAGCATAAAAATCAATCACAAGATCTTATAAACTACAATCTCTCAATTCATTTAAATGAATGTGAAAAATCCTAAAATTCTAAAAATAATAATGTGTAATGAAAATGGAAATCAAGAAAACCTATTAAAGATCAATTGACAGAACCTTATCTGCTCAATTTATCTCCTAATCCCCATGTCTAGAAGAATAGGAAAAAATTTTTTTGCTGTATTTACACAGGAAAAAAAATAAAATAACATTTCCTGGGGTTATGAGTTTTCATTATAAATTTAAAGTAGTAGAATTACTTTTGAATAAACATGCATAGAAGTGCATATATATATTTCAACTGCAATTAATGAATATTAAGGTAAAGGTAAAGGTTCCCTTCGCATATATGTGCTACTCATTCCCAATTCTAGAGGGTGGTGCTCATCTCCATTTCAAAGCCGAAGACCCAGTGCTGTCTGTGGTCATGTGGCATGACTAAATTCCAGAGGCACACGGAACGCTGTTACCTTCCCACCAAAGGTGGTCCCTATTTTTCTACATTTTTTATGTGCTTTCAAACTGCTGGGTTGGCAGAAGCTGGGACAAGTAAGGGGAGCTCACCCCGTTACGCGGCACTAGGGATTTGAACCGCTGAACTGCCGGCCTTTTGATCAACAAGCTCAGCATCTTAGCCACTGAGCCACCACATCTCTTTACCTTTAATGAAAATTAAAGGTAAAGCCATGATAATATTTAGTTTTAACTGGGTTTTAATGTTTATTTATTATATTGTTTTTAATATGCCTGTGAACCGCCCTGAGTCCTCTGGGAGATGGTGCGGTATATAAGTTTGATAAATAAATAAATAAATAAATAAATAAATAAATAAATAAATAAATAAATAAATAAATAAATAAATAAATAAATAAAAATTAACTGGAATACAAATCTGAAAAATCCGGATTACAGTTCAGAAAATAATTGCATGAGGTTATTTATGATAGCATCTCAGAGGAATTAAAAACTGTTATGACACTTATTCACATATAATTTAAGTTGTCTTACAACTCTCAGTACAGAAAAATACATTCTTGGGACCGATGACCTTTTTTTTCAGATATTTGCTTTAAAGCTAAATTCAAAAGAACTAAATTCAAAAGAAAATTATTCAATGGTTTGAAGTGAATTTCCCAAATCACTGGAGATTAACTACTTGATTTTTTTTAGAAATAAAATAAGGAAGAGGAAAACATTTGTGCAGGCAGAATTAATGTTAGCTGGAGTGAAATAAAAGGAAATTAATACTGAGGGGAAAATATCTTAAAAGGAAGCCAGTAGTAGATCACAAAAAGTTTGTTTTGGCCTGTATTGCAGCCTACGAGTTCTTGACCTTGGTGCAGAAAGAGCTATAATCTGAGCTGCAACTCCTCCACTCTTAAAGACTTCGCAAGTGTGACTCATAGTAAATTTTCATCTTCAAACATGTTTACTGTATCAAAACGCATAATGCAGAAAAGTCCATAGTGTAACTTGAATAGAGTATACCCAATGAATATTTAAAGCCAGTATTGCTTTGCTTTCCTCTGCCTGGCCATTTTACACCAATGTAATATTCCCAGCAGCTGAAGATTATGTTTTTATATTTAATTCAATGAGCCACTGCCTAGGTCATACCTCCATTTTGATGGATCTGGCAGGTTAGGCAAAGAATTACCATTTTGAAAAAAAAGCAGAGTCCCCAGCTACTTCCTCCAATCCTGTCTGATACAGTATGATCCTTACACTAGAATAATGACAGGGTCTCATTGGACCCCTTCCTCATTAGGCAAGGAAACAACAGTGGGCATGACTCAAGGGTTGTGACCAATCAGTGATTGAGAGATATATTTTAGTTTTCAGGTATTAGCAGGTAGAAATCATTTTAATAGAATAAAATGAAATGGTATTAATAGAAGTAATTGTATTTTCAGCCGGGTCTGCACCCTTGTTTAACTTCCTTGAAGATCTGCTGTATAGCTCAGTAGATTTTTGAAATATCACAACAAGACTGACTTTCTCCCATATCTGTCTGGCTTAATAAATTAACTAAGCAGACTGGACTCTTATTGATCTGTCAAGCATATTGTGCAAATTCAATTATGGTTTCACCAGCCATCTTATCAATTCTACTAATTAAGAGTGCTGTTCTTTCATTTACATATAGGTAAATTACCACTGACATTTTTTTCCTGCAGTCTCACTGTAACAAGAGAGGCTACATCTGGTTCAGTTCTAATCACTTTAATGAGTGATAGTATGTTTGCCTAAAGCAGCAATCTTAAGGATATAAATGTTTAGTCATTCAGCAAGGCAGAAAAGGTTTTGAATTATTATTGAACTTACAACAGAGATCACCCCTAAAGAAGAAGCAGGAAAAGGTCTGTCTCATATCATAATAATATTTGGCAATAGCAACAATTTATCTGTAGTCCTTCTACCATACTTTGATTCCATACTTAAAGACAAAAAACAAACAGATGTCTTCAGGGACAAAGATCAGAGAAAAAAGAGAGAGGAAATTATCTAATGTTGCTTCAGTTTTATATACCTCATTCCTAGATATTTTTATTTAACATTGGATTCAAATGACTTTAATAAACAAGCTTTTCAAGTGAGGTTAAGGTACATATATGTGGAAAGTTAAAATATTTTAAAAAAACTTTAAAGACTTAAATAAAGCCTTGTTCCTACAAGAAAGGCTGTGTCCTGGCTAAAGTCTCTTTTTCAAATTACAGAAAGTAACAATTTTATTGTGTCCAGCAATAATTCTACAACGGTATGCAGTGTTGTTCTGAGCATCATACTTTAAAGAAATAATCAAGCAAACAGAAACAAATGCAGACGTGGACAACAAGAATGAATAAACCTTATAAACAAGAAGAGAAATTGAGGTAGATACAATAGATAACAGAAAAACAGAGTTGGAAGGGACCTTGAAGGTCTTCTAATCCAACTTCCTGCTCATGCAGGATACCCTATACCAGGGGTCTACAAACTTGCTCTTTTAAGACTTGTGGACTTCAACTCCCAGCTTTGTTGGCTGAGGAACTCTGGGAGTTAAAGTCCACAAGTCTTAAAAGAGCCAAATTTGCAGACCCCTGCCCAAGGCCATTTCAGACAAATGGCTGTCCAATCTCTTCTTAAAAACCTCCAGTGTTGGAGCACCCACATTTTCTGGAGGAAAACCCTTCCACTGATTAACTGTGCAAACTGTCGGGAAATTTCTCCTTAGTTCTAAGATGATACTGTCTGATCTTGGAGTGAAACTCCCCTCCCCCCATCCCACAAAGTACTCACAGGGCTGAAAAAGGGGGGAGGGAGTAGCCCTTTTCATTCTGTTGATGTAATAAATTCTAAAAGCAAGAATTACCCCTCAGTTCCATCCAATGCATATACTGTTTGACAAAATACAAGATAACAGATTCCTATCTCAAAAAAATAAATAAATCCTACAATCGAAAAACTGATGTGGAAAAAGCAATAGAGAAGAAGATAAATAGAAGCAGAGGTGGCAATCTGAGAAGGTTTATTTTGTGGTTGCATTGGCTTGTGCTTAGTTAGACACTTAGGTGCAACAGAATAAAAATATTGTCCAATTAGTATAATATCCAATAATATCATTGTATAAAAAGGGAAACAACTGCTATTTAATCGCCACTTAAAAACATCTGGTAGGATACAATGCCCTTTCTAAGGTATCTGAAAGCAGTTCTAAAAACAGGAGTATCTGTTTTGGCATGTAAATTTAAGCTGTGATGAAAGTAATCCCGTAAAAAAAAATAAACCTAAAGGTTGGGAAACAGTCAGCAATCAATGCAGATTTTCAGTGCACAATAATAATCAATTATAATGATGTAATCAAGCCAAGGCACAGATAACTTCTACCAGATCTGCTCAGTAAAGTAGGCATAGTCTTTGTCAATGCAATCTAGAAAATCCAATACTATTGGCTGAGTTCCAATACTTCCAGCATGCTCACGGACCCCAAAATTTTAAAAGCAAGACTTTGATTTTGATTTTACCTTTGTATTGTAGGGTGTGTTTTTTTTGTAATTGCTCATTGACAGATAATTTTTTATCCCTTTACATTAGCTATAAAGGAGCAATTTATATTAAAGAAGTTTCTCATATTCAAGAAAGAAAGAAAGAAAGAAAGAAAGAAAGAAAGAAAGAAAGAAAGAAAGAAAGAAAGAAAGATGGAATCTTCAAAGTTCCCATTATCTTCTGCCAGTGGCAAAAATGACCAAAGAGAATCGAGTATAACTGCAAGAAAATGGTGAGGAAGCAAGATATGTCTTGACGAGATATGCTTGAAGTCAGAGCAGTTCCATATTTCTCAAGGCTATTAAAATGTTTTTTCACATTGCCTTTCAGGAAGGAATATTGATCCATGCCCAACTACAAACTTTTCTAGGAATTTTGTTATTGTCTCATTTACCCCTTTTATAGATTTCAGTTGCCAAATAACTGAATGCCAATTTTTTCTTTTGCTCAGAATCTTTAGGGAGAGATAGAGCAGATCAAGAGAACAAACTGGCATTTTGAGCATAAATGTAATGAAGACGCAATCATCCAAGCCAAAAGCATCCAAAAAGATTAAATCATGGCAACTGGACCAAAGTTCATTAAACTGAGACATTTCATTTCTCCTCCAAGTAACTTCTTCAGTCCAAATGAAAAATGTAAGTTAGGCAGAGAGGCAGAGTCATTGAAATGCACCAACTCTTGCCCTAACAACTGCAGGGGTTTCTCTAGGGTACAGTTGCCACGATTTAACCTTTTGGGGTGTTTTTGGGCTGGATGATTGAGTCTTCATTTACATTTGCAATACATTTTGGGGAGAAACTCCCACAATTGTTATGGCAACAGTTGGTGGATTGCAATGACTCTCTGACTCTCTGCCTCATTTAATTTTTTTCATTTGGACTGAAGAAGTTATTTGGATGAGTAAAGAAACATCTAAGTTTAATGAACTTTGGTCCTGTTGCCATGAATTAACCTTTTTGGATGGTATTTTGAGCATTTTTACAATATAATTCACCATCCTGTTCTAATCTATACAGTTTTATTTGCACATTCAATTTTATTGAGGAGTCCTTTGTAGTAGTAAGTATAAATTGAAAAATTACCCTGTTTTTTTATTTGAATCTAAATCAATAAGCATTCAGAAAAATAAAGCCAAATTTTATTCTATCATAGTATAGCATCATTATCTTTAGAAATCTATATTATGAAATTATTGAATGTGTAACTTCAAGTCAAGTTCAACAGTTACTGGAAAGTCAGTTATTTAAGGTCTGTACATTGAAAAAATAATTATTATCCTCATTCATTCAATCAGGATTCTGGGACACCAATGCTTTTTGTAGTTCTTATTTTGCCATGGAAAAATCAAATACTTAAAGAAATAACACTAAAACCTAAGATTTGAAGAGTTCCAATCAGATCCCAGATTGCAAAATGTATACAAGATACATAATTCAGCTTTATCAGAAGTCTGAAATTGGGACTTGAAGATTAGAATTTTATTTCTACAAATTAAGGTTTAAAATTGGAGAAATTTAAAATAGAAAGACATAGAAGAGTACAGTAAATGTCAAAAATGTAACTTTTAAAAATGATGACTGGTTGTTAGTGGTATATTTTTTCTGCAAATCATAAGAAAACAAATGTTTATATCAGCTTCTAAATTATAGACTTAAGAAATTGTAAGTCTGGTTTTATATGTTGCTGAGCAGATAAGAGAAGCAGCTAAATAAACGGCAGAATCAATGTTCTGTCAACCCACAGATTAAATAAGGATTACAGATTATAATTATATTGCTAATAGTAGCAAAGAACTTCAGTAAATTCTCACAAGTTTTTTTACAATCAGTTATAATTAGACAGAAAAGCCAGATTTATTTCTCTACAACACTTAAGGCCTAAAAATTTTGTTAACTTCACTACACCATTAGAATAACAATACCATAATATTCAGATAATAAACTTGTGGGAGATAAATTCCACTGAACTCAGGGAATTTACCAAATTGTAGGATCTTTTCAGTCACCGTATTAAACCTCTGGAACTCCTTTTCAAGGAAGCCGTTTGTGCTTAGCAACCTCATGGGAATTGGTGAAATGATTTATTTTCACATATAATATTGCTTTTTTTTTAAAGAAATTATCTTTAAAATGTCACTGTTATGTTTCTCTGCTATTTCTCTTTATCTTCAGCTATACTATCTGTAAGTTTGTAACTGTTGGTTGTTTTAAAACAATGTTTTAAAGATTACAAATAGAAATAAGACTACAAAAAATACAAGACTAAAAAAGCAGACATGTAACTGTAGTGACCACCTGAACCTTTATGGAGAAAAGGGGGCTATAAATATTTTAGAATATTTTACATAACAAGGTTCCAGTTATGATTAGAGAAGTTTGCAAAACCAGCTGCTAAGAAATAGTAATTTGCAAGAAGATAGATCTATAAATGAACCAACATTAATTAAAATAAGAAAAACTTTAAGCAATTGCTTGGACTAAATGAGGTTCCCACAAGTAAAAGGCTATTTTAAACTGTCAGTTAATGACCAGAGCAGAGACTTCCTGCTCTGGGAGACACAGCTCCCATAATTCTCAGTTCACATGGCCGTGGTGATTAGGAACTGCAACAACTGAAATACATCTGAAGGATGCCATTTTGGGGAAGGTGGAATTTGACAAGGCCAGATCTTTTCCTAAATAACATCTGTTTAATGTTTATTTGTTACAGCATTGCTTTTAGCACCAAGCTGTAGATGCTGGGATACTAGTCTATTCCATAACTGATAACTCCACAGCTCAGCTGTTGCTCATTAAGTTTAATGAAGCAAAGTCCAGTGTGGCCTTGGATCTGCCTGCAAATTCCTAAAGAGTCATTTCCATCTCAGGTGTTTTGTGCTCTTATCTTTGGGGTCTCGCCTGCTTGGCCTTGATTATAACAAGAGAGGGAATTGCCTCCCTTCGACCTGATATTCAGATTTGTGCACTCAGAATTCAGGGTCATTTAATTCAGACCTACTTCTGATAAGATATAGTGTTCTGAATCTAACTTTTGGACTTTCATCCCCTTTCCCCGTCATTTCTGATTTGTAACAATTTTCTAACAGGTATGAAAGAACTCAAAAGCTTGAAGTGGACCATGCTTGGTCTAAAGATATTATGAAAATGTTGATAAGAGTTATTTTATAACTCTTTATGCACATCTAATAGATCCATTATCAAGTCTGGATCTGCACCTAAAGGTAAAGGTTCCCCTCACATGTATGTGCTAGTCATTCCTGACTCTAGGAGGTGGTGCTCATCTCCGTTTCAAAGCCGAAGAGCCAGTGCTGTCCGAAGACATCTCTGTGGTCATGTGGCCAGCATGACTAAATGCCAAAGGCACACAGAACCCTGTTACCTTCCCACCAAAGTTTTATGTGCTTTCAAATTGCTAGGTTGGCAGAAGCTGGGACAAGTAACGGGAGCTCACCCCAGTTAAGCGGCATTTGGGATTCGAACCGCTGAACTGCTGACCTTTCAATCGACAAGCTCAGCATCTTAGCCACTGAACCACCATGTCCCTTGGATCTACACATACCTCAGGGCTTTTGCTTCAAAATATTTGTCTTGTACTATTATCTTATTCGTTGATTTCTCCATATGAATAAGGTTGATTGGTTAATTTTTTTATGCTTGACATAACTGTAGTTCTCTAATACAGGAAGAGTAGGCTTTGAGAAAAGGAGAGATGCTGACTTTTTGCTATTTGTCAGTCAGCACAACTATACAGCCAGGCATACTCTTCTACAATACAATTAAGTCCTGTTGCAGCTTTCCAGCCTAGGATGTACCAATGTGCTTACAGCTATAGCTTCTATGCTGATTGAGAATTCTGGGAAGTACAGTCCCACCCGCCTCACTCCTAAGGAGGGTGCCTGCCTATAAAACTATGTTTTATAGTTCCTCTTTGAAGAGCTCCCCTTTGTTTGGTGCATAATATTTCTCAGCAGCTTCCGAGACATAGGATTGTTCCAAGTTCACCAAAAGTTGAAGAATAGGTGGGGGAAAAGGGAGGGGGAGAAGAGAATTTAGTTCTGGCTGGTAAGCAAGCTCAAAATAAATGAAAAGGTGCCCCCCCTTCTTCCCCCATGGTCTTATCCAACAAAACAGCAAAGGCTGCTGGCTTTTTTTAACTGATGATGATGATCAAGCCCTAAAGCTCTTTGAGGATAGAAGCTAACTGCTTGATAGCTTCGAGTTTGGTAGGTAGACACCTAACAAATAGTCTTCTCAGCCATATTCTCAGCCACAGTTGCCATCACTCTTTGAAATTTACCTTAAAGATCCTGATTGTTATATGACAGTAGATGCACCCCACATATAACTCTCTGATATAAACTCTGAAATGAGGTTTCAGGAATGTGCTGGGCCCAGTCCAAGAGAGGAGAGAAGAATGGTGCATTCTGAACTAGCAACCTACAAACTTAAAATAGCAACAGTTCTCTTTTCTCACAGTTGGTGAGAACTTCAGGAAGACGCCATTCGTCCTGATGAATTTTAAAACTCAAGAATTCTGGGACATTTTTTTTCCTCCTCAGATGTCTTTAAACACTTTTTAAGTACCTCTATTTCTTTCTGTCTTTCTGTATTAATGGAAATGAGCACATCCAATTATTCCCTTTCTCCCATGTGTCAGGAGATTGGTTGCTTTTGTCACTGGCTAGAATGAAGAAAAATTAAGGAACTAAGTAGTCACTCCTTCCAGCTCGCTAATTAGCCATTGAATGTGTTCTGTAACTTTCTATCACACTTCTATCACCAATATTTTTCTCTTAAACCAGATTAGTCTCATTCATTTCAATGCAGACCAGAATGATATATTGCAAACACTTCATTCAGAGCGAATACCCTGGAAAAAATCATTCTCTCTTTCAAAAAGTCACCAGAGGACAAGAGCAGGTCTGAAAAGAAGGACTGTGCAGAATGGCAAAAACCTCATCTATTTTTGGCAGCCATTCCTCTGGGAAAGTTCTAAAGAAGTAAATATTGTTCAGATTTTCAGCCTGTGTTAATGATAAAAGCTGACAGGGAGGGGAGCTGTTCATGGGGACAGTAAAGTTTACAATTAACTCCTCCAGCCTGGTGCCTTGCAGGGATTAGGACTCTAAAGACTATCATCCCTTGCCTATATTGCAACTGATAGTTACTAAAAAACAAACAAACCAAGTCTTATATATGTTTGGATACTTCATGTCTTTTTCTTAGTTTCCTCTATTAGTCTGATGGGATCATCCCTTCAAAAATAATATTTGGTTATTGTCAGGGGGACAACCTGGACTCCAGTGTTGTCTGACAATTTTGTCCACATATTTTCATCTTTAATAAGCCAGTTATATCATGATAACTCTCTCTTCCCAGTGTTGATGATCTTTCTTTCTTTCTTTCTCTCTCCCCCCCCCTCTCTCTCTTTTTCTTTCTTTCTTTCTCAAAGAGAACTAGAGGTGGTGACAAGATAAACTCTTTGCCCTGTTTTCAGAGGTAGAATAAAGTCAGGTGGAAGGAAGGAGGAAGAAGAGAAGGAGGGGCTCTTTGCTTCAGCGAGGCATTAGGGTCAACCCCAGAAGCTGATTTGCCAAGTTTCAGGAGGCAAAAGAAGATGGAGGATACAGTCCTGATTCTCACCTGTTGTAAGGGTTCCTCAGGAGAAGTGCCTGGCTGCTGGAGCAACTGTCTGTGGGAGTGTGGCAGCCGTACACTGGGGGAGGCACCGAATATTGTTGGTCACCTGCAAACCATAAAAAAAAAATCACAATCCTGTTGCAAGACTGATTACTGTCGCATGTTGGGGTGGGGAGGCAGTGTTCTCTAGTCACTTTCAAGCTACCTTTTAAAGCAGGAGTCTCCAACCTTGGCAATTTTAAGCCTGGCAGACTTCAATTCCCAGAATTCCCCAGCCAGCAAAGCTATTATTACCATATTTTACTGAGTGTGCTGTGTGAACACAGCCATCCCCAATATAGTTAGCCCATGGTTCAAAGCATCCTGCAAACCAGAAAACTCTTAACTGAATGTGTGAGCTAACATACCTTTGAAGTCCCATTTGCTTTTGATGGTACTTGAAACTGATGCTTAATCTTTAGATCTATGCCCAAATTACTCAGCAGCAACATGAAAAATAACATTATTTTACTGCCTTACAGTAGAAAGGCTGGATTATAAATATAATAAAGGAGCAATGTCAAACCCAACAAGATTCCGACATAATTATGTGTTTTCTAGACCTACACTTTGGAAACCCTAAAGACTTTTTTGTAGAGATTGCCATTGATTTCATTGAAATGTACTTTCTGGGCTCAGTCTTGAGTAGATTCACCCAGAGAGTGACACAAAAGATTACTATCAGGTAAGTGAGTTACAAAGTTTAGAATACAATGGTAGATGTCTTAGCTCTGGGTAGACAAGAACTCATTTGCACTGGCTTAATTTAATCCAGTCTTCCTTTCCCATTCTGATCCCTGTTCAAGGGATATTGAACAACTATTCCTGCCATCCTCAGCCAATCTTTATCAATACTGACTAGAAATTCTGGGAGCCTAAAGCCCCAATAGAAAACTTGGAGGGGGGGATCATAATATTGAAGAAAATTGGACTCGTCTGCAGATGAAGAATTACTGACACAACTCCACAGGTTGTATCTGACTATCATAGGTTTATGCTGGAGCAAGGTCTCTTCAGTGCCAGTGAAGTTACTCTGCTGGCTGCCGGAGGGGATAAAACAGTGTTACAATATTCCCAGAGAAGTTTCAAAGCCTTCTGTAATTCTTACACTTTTATTGACATCTGGTCTGTCCCCAGCTTCCCAATTATCCAACTTCTCTTTGCCATTAGGATGAACCAGATTAGGCATACAGACACGCCAAATCCTCTCAATTGTTAGTACAGGCACGGGGCCCCAGTATCAAAGGGAGTATGTGTGAGTATGTGTGTGTGTGTGTGTGTGTAGCAAACAACTTCCCTCTCTCCCACTCGGGATCGGTTCTTCTTCGCACAGATGTTTTCCGCTACCATTACCTAAAGGTGTCTGCTGGCCGATGGGGTCCTCATGCTTGAAGGAGTGGTTTGTAAACTGCGCCCCAGGGTGAGAGGGAGTATGGCCGTAACTTGGAGCTCCATCAAACGCCATTGTGCCGTAACCTGCCAAGAGAACAACAGGGTCGGAATCAGGGGCTGAATCGCCTGGCCTTGAACTTTCTTCCTACATGAATGTCCCTCCAAGCCAGGCAGGAGGCGAAAAGTTGCCAAAAATAGGAAGCCTCTGCTGCTCTGTAACAGCAGCAGATGGCTTCTTTCTGCAAAAGGGAGGGCCAAAACCATGAACGCAGGATCACCCAACCGGGGGAAGGAAGGGATCCTCTCCACTCTGCCTGGACTGGACGGCAGGGTTCTCATTGAATCCAGGGCCGACTTGTTTTCCTGCAACCTTTCCATCCGAAACTCAGCCTGGGCAAAAGAGGCTGCTACCCAGTGATGAAATCCAAATTCTTTTATTACCGGTTCTGTGGGCATGGCAGGGGAAGGATACTGCAAAATCTCCATTCCCACCCCACTCTGGGCCCAGCCAGAGGTGGTATTTGCCAGTTCTCTGAACTGCTCAAAATTTCCTCTACTGCTTCTCCAGAACCTGCTGGATTTCACCCCTGCTGCTACCCAATAAAAAGATAAAAAGTTAATTATAGACGTCCATTCAAAGCAGAGAACAAGCCGCACGTCTTCAAACTATCAGCCGTGAAGTCGAAATGCATACTAGGTGTAAATAAAGAACTTTTATTTAAACAACTTTAATCAATTACACCAACCCAGGATGATAGGGAAAAGTTTTCCAGTTCTCCAGCGGTGAAAAGTTCTGGGGAAGTCTAAAAGACCGTTTTCTAACTTTCTAATGGATCCCAATAAAAGTATTACTCAAAGAGTGGCACTGAGGTTTGTGCGCCTCTGCCTTCCTTTGATAAAACGTTGCCAGCTGCAGAAACTGCTGGATCGGTTGGAGCATATTCGATGTTGATTGCACTGTTTAAAACTTTTGGCGCCAACAAGTTTGGAGCAACAAGTCTCCAAGGTCTTTCCCAGTTTCGGAATCCACGCGGGGTTTGGCTATCTTTTAAAAGCCCGTATCGGCCGTCCCCCCCACCCCCAGTAAGCAATGTTTCCATTAATAGTCTCCCGTCTTCAAGAAAGAAAGAAAAAACCCTGATCTGCTGAACAAACTTGTGTGCCATTCCATATGTTAAAGTTACCCTTTAATTCTCGTTCTCGCTGGCTTCTCGCTTGTTTTGTAAAATTAACTTTCTGAAGACCCTGCAATAAAGATGGCAGCCCACTAAATGAAAAAATAACCTCCTACTTTAGCCGAAAATTACTCGCTCAAATAATAATAAACAGCTTTTTTAAAAAAAAAAGAAAAGAAAGGAGCGAATTCAGATGGAGAAAAAAAAAATCGCCTATTGTGACCTCAAGGTGAGACCGAATCGTAAATCAGGCGTTTAGACACCAACTTTCATTAATTACGTGGAGCCAGTTAAACAACTTCGGCTAAAAAGTAATTACAAAGTAATATTATCTTTAAGACTTCTCAGCGCATCAGCATTTGCCCTAAGACCGTGAAATGTTTTAGCGTAGTCCCTATGAAATCTTCCCTTCCTTTCCCAATACCGCACCAAACGCTTCTTTAAAGTAAATAATCGTTTTATGGGAACTTCGCTTCCGGAACGTTTAGTTAGATCTCCGCGTTTACTTTAAACTCGCTACTCTTCAGAGAACAGGTTTGCACTTTCAAAATACCAAAGTTGCCGCAATAAGTCGTAGCTTTGCTGGGGGACCGGCAAATATTTTTTTTTCCTACAATCTGCTTTTCCAGACAAACTCTCACTGTCCAAAAAAGCCGTTTAGGTTCTTAGAAAAGGGATCGTATTTGCACAGAACTGCGAACGGATTTTGACAAAACTGAAGAAATAGGAGAGAAATTGGGGATGGGGGAGAGGAATTGAGGACCCCTCGCATAAATGCATCGCTGAATGCCCACAAGATGCAATTTAGTTCACCAGCTACTCAAGACTAAAGAAGACTTTGCTAAAAGACTTGTAGACTTGCGCTCCTTAATTCATCAACTTGCCCGTTCAGTTCAAACGTCCCCTCTTACTCTTGCTAATATGTTACTAGTCCTACTACTCCTTATCTTGGGGATGAATTTTTTTTTACTTTTGACTTTTCTAGATGAACCAAAACTTGTGGAGAAAAACTCACGCAAATCTTTTAATGGGTGATAGCAGGAATAGAAAGCTTTCGATATTTGTTTTATTCTGGTTTTGTAATCTAGTCTCAGTTTCGGTATGGGGCGATAGTTGCCAGGCGTGAGCTCGGAAAAGAAAGCTATGGATCTTTCTCAATTCAGAAGCTCACTTTTCCTTTATTTATTTCCTTTATTATTTATTATTTCCACTGTCTTTATTTATTGAGAACTACCGGGCGGGGTCTCAAATCTAACTTCTTTGCTTTAAAAGTAAAGCCTACTGAATTCCATTGTCTGAAATCTCTAAACCGTTTTGCCTACATCACTTCCCCACCCCACCCCCAAGTCTGGGCCTCTCCAGATGAATTTCAACACACGGAAGTGAATCTAATCTGAGAATCTGTAGATGTTTCTAAAAGGAAGAAAATTGAATATAGAAATCTGCCTGTCTCGATGGATTTATTTTCCAGGTAAGCTGCTTGGATCGTAATTTTTTCTATTCTTCTTCCAAAGGCTCCTGGACTCTGGAGTTTATGGCGTTTACGGATTCGTGCAAGCCTGATCCAAAAGCTGGGAAATTACCTACGTTCTGCCGCTTCATTGATCCCTAGAATATAGCCGTTTCAAGGGGCTTCTGAGGGATCCCTCCTTTGTCACCACACCTCACTCTTTTAAATAGATATTTCACCGTTCAGTTTTCAAGTCAGCACCTCTGATCTGAAGTGTATTTATCCTGACCTCTTTTTGGGGAAACAATTTATTTTCAAGTCTGTCTGCTCTGAAGTTCTGTCGAGTTCAGGGGACCCTGCTGTCACGAAAGTGGGGATCCATCAACCTTTTCATCTCTTTTCCTTTGCTATAAAACCCGAGCCACTGTGCCGAAGGAGGCTCAATCTGGGGGAACGTGTGCAGTTATAGCTGGGCTGCCATAACTCAGAACTCTCCAAAAAGCCTGGGAGGAAACGGGCTTCGAGCTGTAACAGGTCGACCGTTCAAGAAAGGGCGAATGCGCTACTTTATTTTGGCGTCCTCGGCACAGAGTCGCCAAACGGCTTTGGAAAAGTTCAGGTTTTTCTGCCTTCCTAGCTTCCACGGAGTGAAGGTAAAGGGGAGGGGGGCTAGAAACACCTTGCCGGGTAGATTGTCGCCGTCCCCCCTCCCCTCCCTCTTTTCCTCCCACCCGTCGTGCATTTGGCAGGCAACTAGGAGCTGGCGAGGCCTGAGCCTTCAAAGCTGCCGCATGCGCCTGGCGCGTTCTGGTGCTTAGCGGTCCCTTGTCTATTCGGCCGCGAACAGTGATGACAGGCCCGCTGCGCTTCCAGGCATCAGCTGCGCTCCGAAACTGCCTTATCTCAGCTCGTAACACACAAAGCCAAGGCTTCCCTCCTCCTCCTCCTCCTCCTCTTTGCTTTCCTAACGCTCCTCGAAAGCACTGAAGCTCTAGATCCCGTCACTCTCTTTGCCCAGCGGTTCGGCGGCCTTCAAAAAGGCTGCCCGGAGCAGAATAGGTGTTTTGGCCACATTTCCCGATGTTGCATGACCCAAAGCTTCAAGAATGCGATAAGGAGGTTGGAGTTCTGAACCCGGCCCCCTGATAGCGAGGTCTCTTTAATTAGGGCTTTATCAGAGGCATTGAGCTGATTAAAATGTGCTGAAAGTAATTGAAATGTGGACATCTGGCGAAGAAGGCCACTCTTCTGAAGGGGTGCAATTGTTAGGGGAACCCAGCTGCCTGGCCGGGAGGGAGGGAGAGGGAGGAGACGGGGGCCAGGAGGCCTAACAAAAAGTTCAAAGCAGAAGACTTCCTTCTTTCCGGAGAAGACTTGGCAAAAACGCCAAGGTAACTTCTTTCCCACGGTGGTGGTGGTGGTGGGGAAAAACCCGGTCTCAAACAGAACGTTCAACCTTGATAGACTCAAAGCAGAGAACATTATATTCATTGCTCAAACTTATCAACATCCCCAAATTCCGTCTCTCCTTCCCCCCACCTCCCCTTTTTTTTAATAACAAAAGGTGTGTGTGTGTGTGTGTGTGTGCTGGATATGGTACCCGATATTTTCCCTCTCCTCCCTTTCCCCCGTTTTTTGGTTTGGCGCCATCAGAGCATTTTTCACAACTTTTAAAATTATACCTGCTTCTCAGCCCATTTGCTATTCTTCCGAAGTGGCAATTAAAAAGCGATTCTTTTCCCCGCTTTTTTAGGAATCCCAGCCTACTCTAAAGCACTTGTGTTTGGTTAGACCTGTCCACACAACAGGAGCTGAAAGATCAGCCATCTCTAGATTTCTCAGCCCATCCGTTTAAAATCAAGGATATGGGAGTTTCTCTTTAATTTTGGGGTCAGGACTGAAGACCAAGTTTTCAAATTTAAAATCAAGCTAAGATCCAGCTCATCAATGACACCAGCATACATGCATCAACTAAATCTCTAAGTCTTCTGATTAAAGTTCTACTTTGGACACAACTGCCAAGTGTTGTGTTAAGAAAATGCAGATGATAAAGCTTTGTCATGGATTGGGGGAGGTTGCTACTTTCTCCATCACTAGAACAATCAAGAGATGCGGTTACACAAAAAAGAGTTTTGAAAAGTGTTATTTTATTCATAAGAATAAAATAAAATGCAAACCAACTCTATGAGGTAGCCACTCACATATGCAAATGGCAGATTTTCAATAAATCAGTCCTTTCTATGTGTGCATACACATATGCATATACATTTGGAAGAGCTGAGGAGTGTTTTACAGAGAGAGAGAGAGAAAACCCTTGAGGCTCCATTATATTAAAATCAGTTGGATAGTAGTTAATGATATCAAAAATCTTCCAATTGCAATTTAGATTTTTGATAGTTTTGCTGATTTTATCAAAGTGGGGATCTCTCTTCTTGTCCCACACTATAAAAACACATGGATTTTTATTCAACCTCCTCATCATCTGAAATAAAGATATTTCATTGTTTTAAATATAAGTTGGGTCCATAGCTACATTCCAGAATTCCAATAATGTGTTGATTAAAAAAATAATACCATTAACCAAATGCAAGAAATCAATGGGATTAAGAAGAGAAAGGGCAATTTAAGGAATGGAATGAAATTCTGAGATAGTGTTCCCAAGAAGAAATTGCCTTCACAACTTAGCACCTTGCTGAGTAAGACAAGTCAATGTATTGAAAAACACTCTCTATTTCGGATGCAATAAAAGTTATCCGTAGAATCATTAAAGTTTAATAAAATCTTTTTAAAAGAATTGAGAATCATGGAAAGAATATTAAAGTGCAGTACTAAGAATAATTAAAATAAATGTGCTATTAAAAATGATTTATTCTCTCTATTGCTCTTAACTGTTCACCATAATTACACCCCTCCAAAGCAGTACATAATCTACCAGTAACTGCTGCAACAGGGTTAATTACAAACTAAATGCAAATACTTATGGAATTTATCATTAACTGTTTTCTGCCTAATAATACTAGGTATATATCTGATGAAATAAGCTATTGCCTAGAATTATATTCTAATGATATTGTCATTCTTTTGCACATGCCCCATCAAAAAAAAAAAGATCCTTTGTTTTTAATTTGTAAGATTTTTTTTTTGTTACGATCAGTTAGTTTGTGATTTCATGAATTTCACAAAAATATTCCTTTCTGGTTCATACAAAAAAATATCAAGGTTCTGGTTCATATAAAAAAAATATCACTAATGTTTTAGGACACAACTGTCTCAAGTTGTTTCCATTGTGTAGGAATAAGCAATATATTTCATCATATGTTTATCCAGCAATGACCATTTCTTCAAGAAAGTGCTACTCTAGGAAAGTAGCTTGAGAACTGTGTATTTGTTGAGCGCAATATCCCATAAGAAACATATGCCAGTTGGTTTTTGCATAGACTTGGTTAAGACGTGGTGATGCTAAGTTTCAAACACAAAGGATTTGTGGGAAAGTATAAATGAATTCTGAAAATGTAGCAGTGCAATCTTATGTATATCTATCCCAGCCTAGGTTTACTGAGATCAATGACATTCATTCTCAGATTGCACCATAGTCCTCACTGATTTCAATAGGATTAGGGAGCCAAATTACAGTATTTCAGAAAAGGAAGTTGGGTTGTGATTTTTTTGCAACTTCTGTAGGTTAAAAAATGATATCCAGGGAACAACATCCCCTTCTTCCTTTCAATATAACTGTGCAGTTTTAGCTTCCTAAAATATATAGATGAGCTAACATAAATGTCTTGATTGTGCTCTTTTACTGTACATTTGCTGAATTAAAAGCCATATTAGTTCTTAATTATTAATCTTCCCTAGCCTCATCAATATCCATTTAGCACTATTTGCTATATGTGAGTACCTATGCACCTTGTAACTTTCTGAAATTTTATTTCCACAAGAATCAATTCTTTCATCCTGTTGAAATAAATCATTCCAACAGTTGGTTGCAGTAACATTAACTGAACTGTTAAGATTCATTTTTAAAAAATGCTTTTTTAAAATCTCCAGCCCAGTTATAAACACACAGTAGTTACCTGCTTGCTTAAAATAACATCTGCAAGATGATATCAAGTTCAATTCATAAAGACATTAGCAAATAAGCAGAAACTAACAGGAAAGCCCATATGTGAAACAATTATTAAAAGTAACTTCCATACACATTAAAGTTGTAACAGCAGCTCACTGAGTGCATAATCCCATCCATTTTTAGGCAGAAATCTGGGGCATGTAACTCAATAGGTTCTTTTCTTGGATAAGTGAGAATAATCAGATTGCTAATTTAGGTTTAGAGTTGTTGATATTCCTGTTGGAAGACAAAGTACTTTTAACAGTTGCGTATGCACGACATTCTAAATTCTGATTTTAATTCTGGAATGAAGCAATTCCAATTTAATTCAGAATTGCAAATGTTAAGAGTTTCTTTTCCTGAAGCTTAGCTGAATTTCACTCTGAAGCAAATATATACCACTATGAAAGGAGAAGGTGGAGCGATTGTATGATTCATTCAGTGCTTGAAAACCCAATAAGCATAAAATTACAAAAGGGTGTTGCCATACAGGAGAGACCATACAGTAAACCCATGCCCCACAGTTCCACTCATTGTGTATGAATATGGATTGCATCAACAGAAAAGGCTCTTTCAGTCCTTAACTCTCTTTTTTTCAAATAGTTTTATCAGGGATTGCCATGGGGAGAGTTGTATTTAGAAGCAGCAAACCCATTCAATCCATAAATATCTGTATTTGAAATACACACACAAACACTATAATACACAAGGTAATCAGCATAGAATTTGCTACTTTTTATATCTCTATCCGATGGGAACCTATAACATAAATTGTAAATTACCGGCAATGGCACATCCCTGAATAAATTTATTTGGAACCTAGGTTTATTAAATTTAATGGGGTATTCTCGCAACTTTACATTTTAATCCACAGGTTTGCTTTCAAGGCACTTGAAGTATGTTAATCTAGTACACCGCTTAGTCCAAGACAAACTCCAAAGCATTTATTTGCAGCCTCTTCAAACCCATAAATTGATTTAGCCATGCAGTACTCTGAAAAATAACGTTCCAGATGTGCTAATTTTACACCCTAGCAATCCTACGCACAAGCATTGAAAAACTTTAACTCCGGTTCGATTTTCTATACGGATATTTAGGACCCATGATTGATCCTAGTCTCAGACGGTTGCAAGTCTTTTGCACCCTTTATTAACACAGCCATCCTAGCATACGTCCAACCTATCGTGGTTAGAGATTGTTAATTACAGTGGTTTTTAAACCAATTTGCCGCCTTCGGAAATTACCTTTAATAATGGTTTTGTTGCTTTGTGACTTAAATATGAAAAAGATTTCTCAGGATCGGCCCGTAGGTTCTCTTCCCCACCCCACCCCCATCCCCGCGGCTTCCCACTGCTGCCTCGGACCACAATTCAGGCTCAGGAGTTTGCCAGGGATCGCGTGATCCCAGGAAAGACTCTTTGAACGGCTTCCAGCCGTGCTAGCGGTGCCAGGAAAGCGAGCGGGCCCCCTGGCTGGGTGAAAGCGAACGGCTCGCCCCAAAAACGCAAGCTCCCCCCCTTCCCTTCGCCTTACCTTGGTTGCGGATGGCTTGCTGGCTCTCGAGGCAGTTGGGCAGGTAAGGGCCATTGGGGAACATCCGCGCCTGGCCGGAGGGCGCTTGGCTGGGCGGCGGGGGCGGCGCAAAGGGACCGTAGCGACAAGCGCCTGCCGTGCCGGTGAACTGGCCGGAGAAGTGGACGGTGAAGGCGCTCAGGCACTGGTCCTCGTGGGGTTCGCCGGAGCTCCAGCTGGGCTCCTGCTTGATGAAGGCCGAGGGCGGCGGGGCCAGCGAGCCGTAAGAGGCCGCCGGCGGGAAATCCAGCACCGGAGCCCACTGCGTCGCGCTGCTCACCGGCATGGAGCAGTTCCCGTTACCCGGCAGGGGCGGCACCGACGGCGGCAGCAGAGCGTTGAGGTCGCGGACGTCGGAGCCCATCTGATCGCCGGCACAAACTTTCCTCCGCGGAGCCGTGAACCAGTCGCGGGCCCCGCCGGCTCCGGTGCACTTGTTCCAGGCGCTTTGAGCCCGGCTCGGGTCCGGCTGGAGACACCAGGCGGCCGAGTTCAAGCCTTTCGGGGAGACCGGGTCCGCGGGAGGAAGGCAAGCGGCGGGCTCCAGCCCTGCGGCTGCCGGCAAAAGCGAGAGGGCCAGGTTGGTCTCCAGGGTCGCCCTTTGGCCGCCCACCGGCGCGGGGGATGAAAAAAAAGGAGGAAATTAAAAAAGAAAAAGGCTCAAAGCCCCGGAGTGGAAGAAGCCCGAGGGACCGACCGCTCGCTGGCTGGCTGGCTCTCCGAATGACGGTCGGCGGAGGCCCCGCAGGAGCGATTGGAAAAGCCGCACTTGAACTTTCTTCCTTCAGCCGCGGCTTTGCCCTCCGGCCCCCGAAGCTGGGCTAATTGAGAGCGACTGGCGGCGCGAGACGGAGGAGGAGTCAGCCGCGCGCGGCCGCTTCCATTCACACTTCCCGCAGCAAGGCGGCCTCCCGGGGCGCAGAACGCTCAGGCGACTTGTGGGGAGGGAGACGACGACGACGACGAGGGGCGGGAGGGGCAAGAGTCCCGCGCTCTCCCCCCACAGGCCAAGGAGCGTGGCGGGGGCGCGGGGAAAGGCTTAAGCCTCGCCCACCCGCACCTCGCCTGGCTCAGCCCTCTTCATTCGGGGTCACTCAATCAGAACAGAGCTGGAAAGGGACCTTGGAGGTCTTCTAGTCCAACCCCCCCTGCTCAAGCAGGAGAACCTATGCCATTTCAGACAAGTGGCTGTCTAGTCTTCTCTTAAAAACCTCCAGGGATGGAGCGCCCACAACTTCTGAAGGCAAAGCTGTTCCACTGGTTAATTATCCTCACCGTTAGGAAGTTTTTTTCCCCCTTAATTCCAGGTTGCTTCTCTCCTTGATTAGTTTCCACTCTTTCTTTCTTTCTTTCTTTCTTTCTTTTTTCACCTTCTGGTGCTTTCTGGTCTTTGGAGGTTCGGTGATGCTGAAGCGGGAAAGGTGGTAACGGGGAAGGAATTGCCCAGGACTGACGGCTTCTGAAAGGGGGGTTCTATGGCGAGGAGAGACGGGTTTCCCTCCCCTCTCTTTCGCTTACAGACGCTGGAGATGGGCGCCTAACTTTGGTCGGGCTACTTGAAATAGAATAGAATAGATGGAATGGAATGGAATGGAATAGAATAGAATTTTTTAATTGGCCAAGTATAATTGGACACACAAGGAATTTGTCTTGGTGCATATGCTCTCAGTGTACATAAAATAAAAGATACCTTCATCAAGAATCATAAGGAACAACACGTCATAGAGTACAAATAAGCATTCAGGAAACAATATCAATATAAATCGTAAGGATACAAGCAACAAAGTTACAGTCATAAGTGGAAGGAGATGGGTGATGGGAACGAGCCCGATTTAAATAAGGAGGCAAAGATTAACCCTCCATCCAAATTAACCTTCTGAGATGTGCCATAATTCTGTCAGCCAGTCAGCAGGGCCGCTTCCCGAATTTAGCTGCACCACCTCGAAACAAGAACCCGGATCCCCCGTAAACTCTTTCAACTCAGCCGCCCGGATGGACTTCAGTTCCGAGTTGGTTGGTGAACGTATGGCTGGTAAAATAGGAACTAGATTGGCTCACCTTCTGCCAAGCGGCTGAACTGAACTGAAATCTTTCTGGCTCGGGCTCCTGAGCACACGAGACCATTCTTCCAATAACTGGGCCCTGACAGGTTAGGTCTGGAATTAGTTAGAACTAAGGGTCAAAATAAGGGACTCAGTGGCTAAGGCGCGCTGAGCTTGTCGATCGAAAGATCGGCAGTTCGGTGGGGCATAACGGGGTGAGCTCCCATGACTTGGCCCAGCTTCTGCCAACCGAGCAGTTCAAAAGCACGTAAAAAATGCAAAGAGAAAAATAGGGACCACCTTTGGTGGGAAGGTAACAGCGTTCTGTGCGCCTTTGCCGTTTAGTCATGCTAGCCACATGACTATGGAGGACAGCGCTGGCTCTTTGGCTTTGAAACGGAGATGAGCACCGCCCCCTAGAGTCGGGAATGACTAGCACATATGTGCACGGGGAATCTTTACCTTTACCTTGAAGGGTCAAAATGCTTTTGGGATGGATCTGGTCCTGCTTTTTCTCCATCTCATCTTTCTTCTGCTTTCACCCCTTCCACATACACCTCCCAAAAAGGAGTGTTATTCTAGCTGGAATCAAACTTGATCCCTAGTGATTGTTTGGAAACATTCACACACTTTGCTTGGCCACAGCAAGAAGTAATTTATCATTTATTTTGTCGAGATTTGTGTGTGTGTGGTTTGTTATTTATTTATTTATTTTCCGGCCTGGTCTTTAGTCCTTTAGCTATTAAGAACTCCTGGTGGTCTCCTATCCGCAAACTAATCTGGTCCAACAATTTTTAGCCTTTGAGCAGTATGCTGCCATCTGCTGCAGGCCTACAGGTTTTTATGGTTGGCCCCCAGTCAGCATTGTTACATAAACATTCTTCTTTGATAAGGGTGGTAACCAGAGGTGAAATTCAGCAGGTTCTAACAGGTTCTGGAGAAGCGGTAGTGGAAATTTTGAGTAGTTCGGAGAACCGGCAAATGCCACCTCTGGCTGGCCCCAGAGTGGGGTGGGAATGGAGATTTTGCAATATCCTTCCCCCAGGAGTAGGGAGGGAATGGTGATTTTGCAGTATCCTTTCCCTGCCGCGCCCACAGAACCGGTAGGGAAAAATTTGTGTGGTGGCAACACACAAACTACCTCTCATAGCCACCGGTACTCTTAGCAACCATGGATTTGTCCCAAGCTGTCCAGGTTGGTGGTCAGCATCTAGTTAAATGGACAGGGGGGAGAAATCTATGGGATTAACCGTTAGTTGGCAAACCCCGGGGCGGTCAGGGAGAGGTGGAGGTGATCTGATGCCTTTTTCGCAGATGGGAAGATGGAAGGAGAGACTTTTTAAAGGAAAAAGGGTGTTTTTAAAAAGGAACCAATTCCATCCATCGCCGCCTGACTCTGCTAAAACGGGCCAAATCCCAAAGAAGGGGATAACACGGGGCTTTCCAGCAGAGTTTAATATAGTTCAGGAGTTTTCCCTCGCAGATGCTCCATACTCCCCGCCAACACACAGTAAACTCGCTGCCCCCGAACAGCTGGGCTGAACGAATTGGAAGGCAAGGGAAAGCTTTATTCTGTCCTCTTCCATTTCCAGCCTTTAGCCTTGACCTGCTTTCCACAGGCGGCGGTTCTGCTCAGAGCTCTCCCGGGACGGCTTCCACCTCTTACTGAGCTCAAGGATTAATCTTGTGCGGCAGTTCTTGGAAAGACCGTCCCTAATTTCAGTTATTACTAAACTTCAACATCCACCCGAAATTTCGCAACTCCCTTCAAAAGTCTCGCCTATGTCCAGGCGTTTTTCACGTGTTCTTCCGTATCCTGAAATGCACTTTTGCTATTTTTGCATCCTTCCTAAAAACCTCCACGAGCCATTTGCTGGTAAAAGAGCCATATTCTCTCTCCAGGAATGACTTCGCGCGTTTGGAAAGAGACGCTTTTCTGCCCTTTGACAGAAAGCGAATGAGAGACTAGCTCGCAAGAAGATGCTGCAGGCGCACCTGGCAACTCTTCACATTCTTTCCCTTTTGCTAGGTTTCAAGGGAATCCAACGAACAGGCACAGACGGCTGAATCCCTAAACTTTACTAACCCCAGTGCAAGTGCTTGCAGGACGACGACTTCGTGTTGCAGAAATATATTTTTCAGATGACCCACCCAGTGGTGGGTTTCAATTTTTTTTTAACTACCGGTTCTGTGGGTGTGGCTTGCTGAGCCTGGCATGGCTTGTGGGTGTGGCTTGGTGGTCGTGGCAGGGGAAAGATACTGTAAAATCTCCATTCCTTCCCCATTCCAGGGAAAGGTTACTGCAAAATCCCCATCTCCTCCCGATCAGCTGGGACTCGGGAGGCAGAGAATAGGTGGGGGCGGGGTCAGTCAGAATTTTTACCACCGGTTCTCCCAACGACTCAAAATTTCCGCTACCGGTTCTCCAGAACTGGTCAGAACCTGCTGAAACCCACCTCTGGACTTGCTCTGGGGCAGCCAAAGCCACTCCAAACAAGGCTTATGTGAGAATAAACCAGAGGTGGGTTTCAGCAGGTTCTGACCAGTTCTGGAGAACCGGTAGCGGAAATTTTGAGTCGTTGGGAGAACCGGTGGTAAAAATTCTGACTGGCCCCGCCCCCACCTATTCTCTGCCTCCCGAGTCCCAGCTGATCGGGAGGAAATGGAGATTTTGCAGTAACCTTCCCCTTCCACGCCCAACAAGTCACGCCCACCAAGCCATACCACGCCCACCAAGCCATACCCTCAGAACCGGTAGTAAAAAAAATTTAAAACCAACCACTGGAATAAACCCTTTGCTTTCTTAAATTGCCAACTTCTGGAAAGGGAGATTGGGGTGAAAGAGAGTGGCTGGCTGGCTGTAGCTGCTCATGAGCCTTCCGTGGCTGAGCTTGGGCTGAATCCTAAATTCCCGCGGTGATTTTAATCCTTGCACCGCGCTTCCTTCAGGACGTCCAAGCATTTTTACAGCTCTTCCAGTCTGCGGTCCTGTTGCGAACCCTTCCGTAGAAAGAGAATGTCTTCCGACCAATTTGGTGGCGTTATTAATCTTAAGAATCGTAGATGAGTCTCTAAAGCCTGCGGGTAGACAGGGGAAATCACGCGATTCCTCGGCATTTCGCCGGTTTGGATTCGCCTGAGCTTTCAATGGCGGGCAAGGAAAAAGGCTGAGGAGGAAGCACCTTCTCCAAAGTCCCACCGCCCGATCGGCTGAAGACTCGGATTCGTAGCGATTCCGAGGACCACCTGGAACCCGGGGTGGGGAAGTGATGGAGGGGCCAGGGAATTGAATTTCCAGTCTTTGGACATGTAGCAATGCCCGTTCAGTCTTCCTTATAAAATAGATTTGTGATCTCTGGCTCTTTAACGGACGGCAGAGCTGCAACAGGACAAGCCGAAAAAGGGTTTAACAGTGGCCCTTCTAGGACGCTTCCTTTTAAAAAAATATATACATCAGTTTGAGGAGGACTGGATTGGGGATTATTTTTAATCAGTGCCTTGGGAAATAAGATAAACACATCTTTGAATCTCCCGGTGTGCTTTTTCTATTTCCCTAAGCTCATATATATTTCGGCATTAAACTGACCTGTGTAACCAATGGACTTTTGGGTCCTCCCACTTTCTCTACAAAATTCTAATGCCTTGAGGAAATTTGGGATTTTCTTCCGAGTCAACCCCTAGGAAACTAAATTTACTCCAAATAAATTCCACCACCAGGAGCAGTTAGATTGCAATCACCGATTTACCTGGGAGTAAGACCTGTTGAATTTGTTTTGACCAGGCATATTCAACAGCAGTTTTTCATCCGGATCCTACTTGGGGCCCCAGTCCAGAGCATCATCACCCAACAAAGCAAATCTGGCTTACTTGGAAAGCTTATATATAGGCACTCCAAATAAACCAGACTTGCTCTGTTGGGAAATGATGCCCCAGCTCATTTGGCTGACCGATGCTCTGGACTGGGGGCCCAAATTAGGATCTAGATGGACAACTGCTATTGAATATGCCCAGTCAAAACTAAAAGCTCACACACACACACACACACACACACACACACACACACAGGTATAGGTATGTAGGTCTTGGCATATTTGGGTCTTTTCCCGTGTAAGGTTGAGAGTATCTTGACCTTTCGAGGAGGTCTCACTCATCATCTTCAGGCTGGTGCTTTTGGCTTTGCTCACAGAAGCACCAGCCTGAAGATCTGAAGAAGAAGAAGAAGAAGAAGAAGAAGAAGAAGAAGAAGAAGAAGAAGAAGAAGAAGAAGAAGAAGAAGAAGAAGAAGAAGAAGAAGAAGAAGAAGAAGAAGATACTCTTACACGGGAAAAGACCCAAATATGCCAAGACCTACATATATAAATACATACATAGATACACACACACACACACACACATGCATATATATACATATACACACACATCTATCTATCTATCTATCTATCTATCTATCTATCTATCTATCTATCTATCTATCTAATCTATCATCTATCTATCTACTTTAAAAACCACTCCCGCTGTCTGTTCAGAATCCAAGATTGCCAGGCTACACCAGTGCTAAAAGTTCCAACTATTACCAGTAAGCCCAATTGAGGCAGATGGAGTTTAAGTACATGCTCTCACAGCCTCAAGATGGCAGCCTGAGTTGTTTCTGACATCTGGCTCTGATGACAGCTCTTAACAGATGAAATTTAGTGCAATAAACTTGCTGGTGTATGTTACAGGACAGGAAGCAAAACGTTGCAAATCACTCTTCTAATGTCACTTGGAATTTTTCAGCAAGTATTAAAGAGCCTAGTTAACACAGGGCTCCCAAGTGGTGGGGGGGGGGGCCTGGCGGGTTGCTTGGTACATGAAAAGGGCAGCATCTAAAATTTCAGCCTGAGCATTTCTTTAATATTACAATGCATAATATCATTGTGTATCTTTTTAAAACTAAGAGTAAATGAGACACCTTTGGTTGATGCAAGGTAATAAATTCATTTCCAATCTCAGCAATATTGAGAAAGGTTGCTAAAATAAAACAAAGTAGCCAGTGGAATCTATGTCGTTCAGAAAAATTAAGCAATTATTAATATTGCAAAATGGGATTTTTTTTAAAAACGCACACCCTATTTTGCCCTTTTAAGATGCGCTTTGGACATACTTTTCCTTGTGGTGGTGATTTTGAAAGGAATTGGTACATTTGAGTAGATAAATTGAAACCAATGGTAGAGAATATTCCGGTTGCCAATTCTATCGGTAAACCTAATAGTAATAACAATAAATGCATAGCCTGGTTCTGACTCAATAAAACTGTATGGGTAGTTTGGAAATACGTAACAAGAGACTTCTGATTTCTGACAGTTGATTTTTGAGCAAGCTTTGTTTCAGACAATTCATTCAGATCGGAACAATAAAACATGAGTAAAGCAGCTTATTTTTCATCTGTGCTTAAAATTATTATCTATTCAGATAATGTGTTGTTGCTTTTTTTAAAAAGTGTAGATCCTTTAACTGCCCAATGGTTCTGCCTTTAAAATATCCTCTTGACAAGCAAAAAACTCTTTATAGTCCAGAATGAAATATCTTCAGATATGATCACCTTGAACCCAAATAGACAATCAAGTTGATTCTGGTTCTAGGGGGATCCCAAAACACTGTGGTACTTTTGGAGAAGCAAAAGATTCATAACTTCAAACCTTTTTCCCCCCCATAAAGAAAAATACCCCACTGCTCTGTAACTTAGCTGTGGTTTATTTCAGGGCTTGTGTTAGGAAAGCATCTGAAGGACTCCATCTGAAGGACAAGCTGCTAAGCACTGTTGCCCCATCTGGAGATGGCCTGCATTGACCCCTTATTAGTTGTTTCTCTCTGCCTACAGTGAGTGCTGGTCCTAAAAACTGACTTATGTTCGTTTTTGTGGGTTTTGCTTCTTTTAATTTCCCACTTCCAAAGCATTTCCAAAGTTTTTAGATTTTGTTCGATTGCCTCATTAAAAGACCTTTTATAGATAATTTGGAAAGGCTAGGATTTCCCCTTGCAGATTGTCAATCCACCCATTTTCAAGATCGCCTCTTTCTCAAATTCCCCCAAGGTTTAGCTGCAGCTGTTGTTGCTTTTAAACCCTTGTTAGTGTTTCCTGTTGCCACCCCCACCCCATAAACGGGACTACCATTTATCATTTAGAAAATAGTAATTCTTCTTTTTCTGTTTTTCAAAAGGGAATCATTTTGTCCTCGTCCCTAAGAAGGAGCAGGGTACAAAAGCAACCAACTGACTACCAAGCTCGTTAGCCTCTTCTGTCTATCAGAACTCAGTGGAAGAAAATAGTTGGGGTGACTTGTGTGGGGCTCAGTTGTGGGTCACGCCTAACAGAGCGTGACCATTTCTCTCCTCAGAAATGTGACATTAAGGACTCCGATTCTCCTCCCCCAAATTGATCACCTGTTGGGTTATCCAAGGAGTCAGAGGTGCTCAGGACTCTTTGAAAAGAATCCAGAAACAAGTGAGTCAATTAAAATCCCAACAGCAATAGCAGTTCTGGTGCTCGTGATCTTCAATTCTCTCCCACGTCCAGAGTTTCAAGGATTATTATTTTTTTAAATAAAAAGAAAAGAAACGTTTGCATTAGGAATGGTAGCCGCAAGAATAGTCACCCATTCCTGCCAAAAGTAGGGAAATGTTAACATCAAGATAAATCTATCGCTTATTCGGGCGATAATTCGTCTTTTGTTTTAGAAGGCCGCTTGAACGGCCGGCCGCAGCAAGCAACTCGGCCTTTCTTCGGCCGAGAGATTTCAGCCCCACCGATCTGAACAGCACCCAATTCGCTAATGAACTTGGGAACGGAAGCAAGAAGGTGCTGACCGATTGAAACTCTCTCCTCCCCACTCTCTCTAGGCGAGTTGAGACCCTGCCCTGTTGACCAGCTGATCGGAGAGGCGAAATCGCCTTCCCATCTAATCCTACAGATTGAGGAGCGAGTCACTCCTCTTTTATAAGGCCTTGCTAACAGGCCCAGGGCAGCCTGCAAGCGAAATGCGTGGGGTGGGGGGGGGAGGAGAGGCGGAAAGAAAGAGAAAGTGGGGGGGCGGCGGGGGAGAGAAACAGTGTCAGATCCTTTATTCCACCACTCTCTGAAAGAAGCGGAAGATCTGTCTCCTCTCACTGTGTTCAGAGTTTGATTATTTAAAGTGCCAGCACCAGGAGAAACAAAGCTGCGAACCGGCCCCAGGCAGGAGCTGAGCGAAAGAAAATCAATCACCGGCAGCCAGCCTTCTCCCCCTCACCCATCCACCCCGCTCTCTCTCCCCCCCCCACCCCACGCCCCCGGTTCCCAGGCGCGAATTGTCACCCAGCGAGCTTGGAGGGAACTACAGAATTCCGAAAGAGCCCGCCTGGGCAGCGGCAGGAACAACTGGGCCAGCGGTCGGTAGTGGGTGGGATGAGGGCTGGGGTGGTAGAAACTTCCGGGAAAGAAACGGTTAGACTAGTCACTAGGCCAATGGTTGCTTTTTTTACTCCCCTGTTTTCCCAGCATTGCTTTGCCGCGAAAAGTAATGTTTAGCAGCTCGATCTTTTCCAGGAATAGAACAGAGAGAGTGCGAAACTTTTCCCTGCCAGATATAATGGCTTTATATCTTGCTACACCATTTTCCCCAACCCTTACCAAATGAATGAATGAATGAATGAATGAGTGTAGACCTATTGTTCAGATAGGTCTCTTTATTAAGCAGAGACGTGGTTGCAGGTACAGCTAGCCCTCGACTTAAAACAGTTCATTTAGTGATGGGTCAAAGTTACAAAGGCACTGAAAAATAGGACTTAGGACTGGGGTTTTTTTCACCCCCACGACCTTCTTTCACAGCATCCCCATGGTCACATGATTAACATTCAGATGCCTGGCCAAGGGTTCATATTTTATGACCGTCACTATGTGTGCACAGAGGTCACCTGATCCTCCTTGACAAGCAAAGTCAATGGGGAAAGTCAGATTCCCTTAACAACCAGGTTACTAACTTATCAACTGCAAGGAAAGCCGTAAAATGGTGGGCAAAAGTCACTTAGCAAATGTCTCGCTTAACAACAGAAATTTTGGGCTCCGTTGTGGTCGTAACTCGAGGACTACCTGTACAAGAGATAGCTTCGAAAATGCAATGCAGGGTAAGAAAAGCAATGTAGCCTGATGAGTTAAAACTCCAGACCGTTGGGATTATCTTGTACTAATCAACAAAGCAGCAGATCTCTGGAATGCATGCAGAACCCCTTACAATATATACCCCAAATCATATTTCTAAACGACGATCCTCTACTTCTGGTCATTTCACATGAAATTGAAACAACCTGCTTTAAAGTTATCCTGCTGACAACAGAGGACAGGGGGGTACCCAACCTATCTTTTCCGTCCTTTCCACAAAACGGGGTTGGATGTTTGCCCCGTTGCTCTTTCTAAATGAATTTCAAGGTGAAGAGTCCCCGCAACCTTCTTCTAGTTAGTTCGCTCTCAACCAGCGCGGCGGTGTTTTGACAGCGCTTGTCGGAAAACAATTCTTCCATAAAACATCCAGCGCGACAAGTCACACGCTTGGAGCTCCTCGCCTAGTCTACCACTGAATGAACATTGCCAGACGCGCGACTCACTGTGCCCTCTCTAACATATAAACCTTGCAGCCTGCCTTCTTCTAAAACAGGAAAAGGAGAACGATCCTCCAAGGCAGAAGAGGGTGAAAACGTCCCTCCTGGAGTGAGTTTGGCAAGGCAGGAAACCGCCGCGTAAAAGGAATGTTTGATAAACTGAAATCACCACTCGAGTTGATCTGTGTATATTATTGGGAGATCAAAAGGAGGGCGCTGGAAGGGAGAGGGATTCCCTCTGCCCTCCAACTCCTTTTTTTAAAAAAACTTTTGGCATGTTGTCATCAACATCTAAGCGGAGAAAGGAGGGGAGGGGGGGAAAGAGAGGGGGGGTGCTCTGTTAGCTCATCCTCGCCAGGGAATTAAAAGTACTTTGAGCCCGTCTCTTCCCGCTTCCTCTGTAACCTCAGCAGCAATGTACAACTGTAAAAACAGACAAGAGACGAGTTATCTGTCAAGATTCGTGAACTCCTTAGTGCTGGAACTTAATAAAGTAATAAATAGCCCTAGTGACCTCCCTTTGGCCTCAACCAGCGCCATGTGATCCCAGGGCAGGAATGTAATTGGACTGCAGCATTCTGCCAATCTCTAGATGCTGACCAATGAAAAATGGGAGGGAGCTGAGGGGGCTTGATTCACACTCAAAAGACCCAGACTCTCAGTTTGATCCAGAAAGATAACAGTCCAACCATGGAATCCTTTGCAGAGCTACTCATAAGTAACTCCCACTGGATTCTCTACATAAACTTATATGGCCAAACTGGTGCCACCTTCTACTCCTATCATTCAGAGCCAACATAATGAACCCGATAGTTAATGGGCCCCCTACTAATCTATCTGGAATATGCCAAAATTAGAGAGAAATGATGTATACAGCTGCAAATTCAAGCCATGTCCCCTCATGTGCTTATCCAGACTACCATCATGTGCTTAGGACAGAAATGTCCTCTCCTGGCCCCATAGAAGTCAGTTGAGCTCAGATGCAGGCTATTATGTCACCATTAGTGGCCCCATTTTAAAAACAGTATGTTCCATGTTATTCTACCTTATTCCACTTTAAAAATAGTGAGTTCCACCTGAGCTGAAATGCTCTCCTCCAGTGGCGGAATTCAATTTTTTTTTACTACTGGTTCTGTGGGCATGGCTTGGTGGGCATGGCTTAGTGGACGTGGCAAAGGAAGGATATTGCAAAATCTCCATTCCCACCCCACTCTGAAGTGGTATTTGCTGGTTCTCTGAACTACTCAAAATTTCCACTACCAGTTTGCCAGAACCTGTCAGAACCTGCTGGATTTCACCCCTGCTATCCACCCAATCTTGAATCAGCAAAAAAAAAAGGGGGGGGACTGTGAAGTTCTCTCCTGCCTCCATTGCCTATCACTGCAATTCAGGGGTGCCCACTGGGGGCGTGTGTGTGTGTCAAAACTCACAACCATTGCAGGGGACCTTTGCCCATGCACATATGTTGGGGCTCTGGTAACATGGTTGTGGTTGTCATTCTGACTTTCTTTGAGCTTCCCTCTTCGAACATCTAACCTTCATCTAACACATAATAGGTGTTTTCGGATTGGGTCAGAACAAGGGAAAATATTTGCTGAATGCTATTATGGCTGAGAATGATTCAAATACATTTCATAAATAGACTGGGGACAAGAACCAGTTTGGTCTAGTAATTAAGACACTAGGCTAGAAAGCAAGAGGTCAAGAGTTCAAGTCCAGACTTAGCCATGAAAGCCAACTGGGTGACTTTGGCCCAATCACTCACTCTCACCCTAGCCCAGTCCACCTCACAATTTTGTGGGGAAAATAATTATTTGAGTTAACTATTGAGCTATTTGTAAAAAAAATAATAAAGGTGGGATGTAGATCAATAAAGAAAAATACATAAGATGAAGACAATGGGACAGGGCATAGATTGGGGGAGGGGATGTTTGGATCTTGATAAGCTGGTGGTGGAGAAAGCCTTCTAACACCAACCTGGAC